>NW_028294418.1:0-59000 GCF_964341445.2 Mesoplodon mirus | reverse complement strand
GAGTAGGTCGTGGAGCATTGGGCTGAAAATGTTCATGGACTATTGTGATGACAGGGGTCATGGAGCATTGTGATGACAAGGGAATGGAGCATGGTGATGACAAGGTCCTGGAGCATTGTGAGGAGAAGACCATGGAGACATGTGATGACAAGTCTCATGGAGCATTCTGATGAAAAGGGGCATGGAGCATTGTGATTACAGAGGTCTTGGAGCATTGTGATGACAAAGGCATGGAGCCTTGTCATGACAGGGTTCAAGGAGCATACTGATGACAAGTGTCGGGGCATTGTGATGACAAGTGTATTGAGCATTGTGATGACAAAGATCATGGAGCATTGTGAAGAGAAGACCATGGATAATTGTGATGATGAGCGTCATGGGGTGTTGTGATGATAAGTGTTAAGGAACATTGTGATCACAAGTGTTTGGAGCATTATGATGACAGAGGTCATGGGTAATATTGATTTCATTGTGAGGACAATAGCCTGAAGCATTATGATGATGGGCATGGTGCACTGTGATGGCAGGTTTCATGGAGCATTGAGATGAAAAAGGGGCATGGAGCATTGTGATGACAAGGGCATGGAGCATTGTGATGAGAAGGCCATGGAACCTTCTGATGACATGCGTCATGGAGCTTTGTGATGACAAGGGCGTGGAGCATTGTGATAACAGGGGCCTTCAGCATTGTGATGACAAGTGTCATGGAACCTTGTGATGACTAGGCCGTGGAACATTTTGATGGCAGGGGTCATGGTGCATTGTTATGACAGAGGTAATGGAGCATTGTGATGAGAAGGGCATGGAACATTTGTCTGAAATGTTTCATGGATTATTGTGATGAGAGTGGGCATGGAGCATTGTGATGACAAGGGTATGGAACACTATGATACATGGGTCATGCAGGATTGTAATGACAAGGGCATGGAGCATTGTGATTAGAAGGGCATCGAGCATTGTGATGACAAGTGTCATGGAGCTTTGTGATGACAAGGGCATTGAGCAATGTGATGAGAGTGTTCATGGAGCATTGTGATGACAATGACATGGAGCATTGTGATGTCAAGGGTCATGGAGCTTTTTGATGACAAGTCATGGAGCATTTTGATGACAAGGGCATGGTGCATTGTGATGAGAAGTGCAGGGAGCATTTTGATGACCGGGCCATGCAGCAATTTGATGAAAATTGTAATGGAATATTTTGATGGCAGGTGTTATAGAACATTGTGATGTCAGAGGTCTTGGAGCTTTGGGATGAAAAGGATCATGAAGCATTTTGATGACAGGGGTTATGGAACATTGTGATGTCAGGTGTCATGGAACATTGTGATGATAAGGGGATATAGCAGTGTGATGACAGGGTCATGGAACATTGTGATTATAGGGGTGAGTGAGTATTGTGATGACTAGTGATGGAACATTGTGATATCTCTCGTGAGAGAGCATTTTGATGAGAAGTGCATGGACCATTGTGATTACAAGGTTTATGGAGCATTGCAATGACTAAGTTGTGGACCGTTGTGATGAAATGCGTGTGGCACATTGTGAAGAAAATGGTCATGGAGCATTGTTATGACAAAGACATGGAGCATTGTGATGACAAGGGTCACTGTGAATTGTGATGAATAGTTCATGGAGCATTGTGGTTACAAAGGACACAGAACCTTGTGATGACACGGGCATGGATCACTGTGATGACAAACGTTATGAAGCATTGTGATGACTGGAGTCACAGAGCATTGTGATGACAGGGGTCCTGGAGCATTGTGATGACATGTCATGGAGCATTGTGCTGACAATCGCATGGAGCATTGTGATGACAAGGGTCATGGAGCATTGTGCTGAGAATGGCATAGAGCATTGTGATGACAAGATTCAAAGATCATTGTGATGAAAAATTCATGGATCATTTTGGTTAAAATGCTCAAAGAGAGTGATGATGACGAGGGCATGGACCATTGTGGTGACAAGGTCTTGAAGCATTGTGATGACTGGAGTCACAGAGCATTGTGATGGCAGGGGTCATGGAGCATTGTGATAACAAGGGCATGGAGCATTGTGATGACCAGGGCAAGGAGGTCATGGATCATTTTGATTTCAAGGAGCATGGAGCATTGTGAGGACAAGGGCATGAAGCAATATGATCCCAAGTATCATGGAGGATTGTGATGACAATGGAAATGGAGTATTGTGATGACAAGCGCATAGAGCATTGTAATGACAAGGTCATGTAGCATTTTGCTGACAAAGGCATGGAGCATTGTGATGACATGTGTCATGGAGCACTGTGATAACTAGCGTCACAGAGCATTGTGAATACAGGGGTCATGGAGCATTGGGATGACAAGGGCATGGATCATTGTGATGACAATGGTCATGGAGCACTGGGCTGAAAATGTTCATGGAGTGTTGTTATGACAGGTGTCATGGAGCACTGTGATGACTATGGAATGGAGCATTGTGATGACAAGAGTCGCGGATCATTGTGTTGTTGGGTGTCATGGTGTGTTGTTATGACAGTGGACATGGAGCATTGTGATGAATAGGTCTTGGAGCATTGGGCTGAAAATATTCATGGATTATTGTGATGACAGTGGTCATGGAGCATTGTGATGAGAAGGGAATGGGGCATGGTGATGACAAGGTCCTGGAGCATTGTGATGAGAAGACCATGGAGACTTGTGATGAGAAGTCTCATGGAGCATTCTGATGAAAAGGGGCATGGAGCATTGTGATTACAGGGGTCTTGGAGCATTGTGATGACTAGGGCATGGAACACTTTGATACATGTGTCATGGGTCATGGAGGATTGTGATGACAAGTCATGGAGCATTCTGATGACAAGGGCATGGAGCATTGTGATGACAGGAGCATGGAGCATTTGTTTGACAAGTTTCATAGATTACTGTGATGACAGTGGACATGGTGCATTGTGATGACAAGGTCATGGATCATTGTGAAGAGAAGGTCATGGTGTATTGTGAAGACAGGTGTCAGGATGCATTGTGATGACATATGTCATGGTCCATTGCGATGACAAAGGTAGGGAGTACTGTGATGCCAAATGAAATGGAGGATTGTGATGACAAATATAATGGAGCATTGTGATGACTAGGGCTTGGAGCATTATGATGACAATGGCCATAGAGAATTTTCATGACAAGGTCGTGAAGTATTGTGATGACAATTTCCTTGAGCATTGTGATGACAAAACCATGGAGCCTTGTGATGACAAGTCTCATGGAGCATACTGATGAAAAGGGTCTTGGAACATTGTGATGACAAGGGGATGGAGCATTGTGAGGAGAAGACCAAGGAGCATTCTGATGGCATGTGTCATCGAGCTTTGTGATGACAAGGGCATGGAGCATTGTGATGAGGAGGTCAGGTCGTATTTTGAAGACAGGTGTCAGGGAGCATTGTGATGACGTATGTCAAGGTCCATTGCGATGA
Source organism: Mesoplodon mirus (assembly GCF_964341445.2). NCBI lineage: Eukaryota > Metazoa > Chordata > Mammalia > Artiodactyla > Ziphiidae > Mesoplodon > Mesoplodon mirus. Next base: position 55,547 of record NW_028294418.1, on the reverse strand, counting down.
CAATGGCATGGATCACTGTGATGCCAAATGTAATGGAAAATTGTGATGACAAATATAATGGAGCATTGTGATGATTAGGGCTTGGAGCATTATGATGACAAGGGCCATTGAAAATTTTCCTGACAAGGTCGAGAAGCATTGTGATGAAAAGATCCTGGATCATTGTGATGACAAAATCATGGAGCCTTGTGATGACAAGTCTCATGAAACATACTGATGAAAAAGGGCATGGAGCATTGTGATTACAGGGGTCTTGGAACATTGTGATGACAAGGGCATGGAGCATTGTGTGGAGAAGAATAAGGAGCATTCTGATGGCATGCGTCATTGAGCTTTGTGATGACAAGGGCATAGAGCATTGTGATTACATGGGTCTTGGAGCATTGTGATAAAAAGGGCATGTATAATTGTGATGAAAAAGGCATGGAGCCTTGTCATGACAGGGTTCAAGGAGCATACTGACTACAAGTGTCAGGGAGCATTGTGATGACAAGTGTTTTGAGCACTGTGATGACAAAGATCATGGAGCACTGTGATGAGAAGACCATGGATAATTGTGATGACGAGCGTCATGGGGTATGGTGATGACAAGTGTTATGGAATATTGTGATCACAAGGGTTTGGAGCATTGTTATGACGGAGGTCATGTTGCATTTTGATTTCATTGTGATGACAATAGCATGAAGCATTATGATGATGGGCATGGTGCATTGTGATAACAGGGTTCATAGATCATTGAGATGAAAAGGGGCATACAGCATTGTGATTACAGGGTTCTTGGAGCATTGTGTTGAGAAGGGTCATGGAGCTTTGTGATGACAAGGCCACGGAACATTGTTATGGCAGGGGTCATGGAGCATTGTTCTCACAGGCGAAATGGAGCATTGTGATGGAAAGGGCATGGAGCATTGTGATGAGAAGGCCATGGAGCATTCTGAAGACATGTGTCATGGAGCTTTGTGAAGACAAGGGCATGGAGCAATGTGATGAGAGCGTTCATGGAGCATTGTGATAACAATGACATGGAGCATTGTGATGCCAAGGGTCATGGATATTTGTGATGATAAAGGTCATGGAGCATTTTGATGGCAAGGGCGTTGTGCATTGTGATGAGAAGGGCAAGGAGCATTCTGATGACAGGGTCATGGAGCAATTTGATGAAAAGTGTCATGGAACATTTTAATGACAGGTGTTATGGAACATTGTGATGTCAGGGGTCATCGAACATTGTGATGATATGTGCATGTAGCATTGTGATGAAAGGAGTCATGGAGCATTGTGATGACAAGGGAATGGAGCATGGTGATGACAAGATCCTGGAGCATTGTGATGACAAAACCATGGAGCCTTGTGATGAAAAGTCTCATGGAGCATACTGATGAAAAGGGGCATGGAGCATTGTGATTACAGTTGTCTTGGAACATTGTGATGACAAGGGCATGGAGCATTGTGAGGAGAAGACCAAGGAGCATATTGATGGCATGCATCCTTGAGCTTTGTGATGACAAGGGCATGGAGCATTTTGATTATAAGGGTCTTGGAGCATTGTGATGAAAAGTGCATGGATCATTGTGATGAAAAAGGCATGGAGCCTTGTCATGACAGGGTTCAAGGAGCATACAGACAACAAGTGTCAGGGAGCATTTTGATGACAAGTGTATTGAGCATTGTGATGACAAGGGTCATGGAGCATTTTGCTGAGAAAGGTATAGAGCACTGTGATGACAAAGGTCAAAGAGCATTGTGATGAAAAGTTCATGGAGCATTGTGATGACAAAGAAATGTAGCATTGTGATGCCAAGGGTCATGGATCTTTGTGATGACAGAGGTCATGGAGCATTCTGATGGCACGGGCATTGTGCATTGTGATGAGAAGGGCTGGGAGCTTTTTGATGACAGGGTCATGGAGCAATTTGATGAAAAATGTCATGGAACATTTTGATGACAGGTTTTATGGAACACTGTGATGTCAGGTGTCATGGAGCATTTTGATGAAAAGGGTCATGGAGCATTTTGATGACAGGTGTTATGGAACATTGTGATGGCAGGGGTCATCGTACATTGTGATTATAAGTGCATGTATCATTGTGATGACAGGAGTCATGGAACATTGTGATGACAGGGGTGAGGGCGTATTGTGACCAATAGTTATGTAGCATTGGGATATCAGTGGTGAGAGAGCATTTTGATGAGAAATGCATGGAGAATTGTGATGAGAAGTTTTATGCAGCATGGTGATGAGAAGTTTCTGGAGCTCTGTGATGACAAGCGCATGGTGCATTGAGATGACATGTGTCATGAAGCATTGTGCTAACAAGCGCATGGAGCATTGTGATGACAAGGGTCATGGAGCATTGTGCTGAGAAAGGCATAGAGCATTGTGATGTCAAGGGTCAAAGAGCATTGCGATGAAAACTTCATGGAGCATTGTCGTTAAAAATGTCACAGAGACTGTTGATGACGAGGACATGGACAATTGTGATGACAAAGTTCATGAAGCATTGTGATGACTGGAGTCACGGAGCATTGTGATGACAGGGCTCATGGAGCATTGTGATAACAAGGGCATGGAGCATTGTGATGACAAGGGCATGGAGCATTGTTCTAATAAGTTTCAAGGATTCTTGCGATGAGAGTTGGAATGGCACATTGTGATGACAAGGGCATGGAGCATTGTGATGACCAGGTCATGCAGTATTGTGAAGACAGGTGTCAGGGAGAATTGTGATGACATATATAATGGCCCATTGTGATGACAATGGCATGGAACATTGTGATGCCAAGTGTCATGGAGGATTCTGATGACAAAGGTAATGGAGCATTGTGATGAAAATGGCTTGGAGTATTGTGATGACAAGGGTCATGGAACATTGGGCTGAAAATGTTCATGAAGTATTGTGATGACAGGTGTCATGGAGCATTGTGATGACAAGGGAATGGAACATTGTGATGACAAGAGTCCGGAATCATTGTGATGACAGGTGTAAGGGAGCATTGTGATGACAGGGGTCATGGCGCATTGTGATGACAAGGGCATGGAGCTTTGTGATGACATGTGCATGGAGCATTGTGATGACAAGTGTATGGAGCATTGCAATGTCAAGTGGATGGATAATTGTGATGACAAGAGCATGTAACATTTTGATGAGAAGTTTCATGTAGCATTGTGATGACAGGTACGTGGAGAATTGTGATGACAAGGGACATGGAGCATTGTGATAACCAGGGCATGGTGCATTGTGATGACAGGGGACATGGAGCATTATTATGAGAACGGCCATGGTGCATTCTGACATAAGATATCACTTATGAAAGGAATGTAAACATGTCTACATATTAACTGATTTAGGGAAGAGAACAGAGTCTCAGATTTAGAAAACAATCTAACGCTTGCTTAAGGGGAAAGAGAGGTGGGGAGATGCACAAAACATAAGATTGATATTAGCACAGGTACCGTTCCATAATCCAAAAACAGAAGAGACAAGCCCTACTCCTTCCTCAGTGAATGGAACTCAACATCCCTATTCCCTGCAGAGAAATATATCTGACTAGTAAGAATTTTAAAACCTATGTATTGATATGTCTCCGTAAGGGAACCAAGTGTGTCTACAACGACATAAACATGGCAGTGAGAATCAGCTCAAACCCACTATAAAAAGGAATTTCAAAACAAAACATATAAACAGTAAAATTCTTACACAATACCTTCAGGGGTTCTGATGAAACCTGGAATGACCCTATCTACAATGACAGCTGGATGTGGCATAAGGCTGGTCACTTGGGACTGAGAGGATTGGTGAGATTGGGTGAGCAAATGCAGACCCTTTAAAGCAATAATGCCTGCCACCCATTCCATGGTTCCCAACTCTCCAGGTAGAAGGGAATATCACTACAGTTATAACGTGTATGGGAACCTAGAGAATGGAAACCATCTGATGGTGAAAGGTTTCTAAAACTCTACTTGTACTCCAGTTTGACATTCCAACTGCTTTACTATCAATCTCCCAACTTGGAAAGTCAGCCACTATAACCTCCTGGTTCGCACAGTTGGCAAATTGTGCACAGGATATAAGGGAAGATAGAGAACCAATGAGACAGTAGCTGTAGGCATTTGGACGGCCACATGTCTCTCTAATTTCCCGTCACAAAGAGGAATTAACCAAAGTCTCAGCCTGCCCCCCAGAACCAGTATAAGTCTAGAAGCAAAACTGTTGATTTGCGGTCAGCTCACAAAAATGCGAGTTGAAAAATGGAGCTCAGGGCCACAGAAATTCACTAACCTGCAGAGTTATAAAGGACTACTCACTGCCAAAAATCTGTTGAGGGAAAGCCACGAGGCAGAAGGGAAAATGAGGAAGAATGGCATGAAACAGATTTCAAGAGGTACATTGGAATCGCCTTTAAACACAGGAAAAGCATTACAACTTCGAAAATTATGGAAATGGCCATAAAGGGCATATGGGTTTTCACGTGAATATATTCAGGAGAAAACACATATGCACTTTTTGGACAAGCAAGCAAGCGGGCAATGCAAATCGGCACTACAAAGAAGTATCACTTCCCACCGGTCAAAAGGGACATCCGCAAAAAGTGTAAAAACCAGAAAGGCAAGACAGGCCCTGGAGAACAGGGAGCCTTGTTATGCTGATGGGCGGGATGTAAATTGCCAACTGCCTCTGTGGAGGAGTGCATTGTGTTCCCTAAAACAAGTAAACAACAGAGCTACAGAGCCAAGGGCACTTCCAGTCTAGGGAATATACCTTGGGAAAACTGAAAATAAATAAGACAGATCGACACCAAAATTCAGGGCTGCACTGCTTACAAAAACCTCAACTTGCGTACACCTTAAATATCCCAGGAAAGACAAAAATGGTTCAAGAAATTGTGGTACTTACGTACGATGGAATATCCCTCAGCCATGAAATCAATATCATAAGGCCAGTAGCAGCAAAATGAGTGGATTTAGGTACGATAATTCTAAGTGAAATAAGTCACACAGAAAAATAAACTTATCATAAAATATCACTTAAGAAGATCCTGTAAACATGGCTACACATGAACTGAGTTAGGAAAGACAAGGGAAACTCACATTTAAAAAACACGCTTATGCCTGCTTAAGGGGGAAGGAGAGGTGGGGTGATGCATAAAATCAGAGTTTGATATTAGTACAGGTACCTTTCCAAAAACCAAATACGAAATAGACAAGACCTACACCTTCCTCAGTGAAAGGGACTCAACACCCCATAATCACCAAAGAGTAATACATCTTACTAGTATGAATCTTCAAACGTATGTATTGATATGTCTCCATAAGGGAATCAAGTGTGTCTAGACTGGCATAAACATGACAGTGAGAATCAGCTCAAACCCACTATAAAAAGGAATTTCAAATACAAAACAAAAAAAAACAGCGAAATTTATTTCAATTCCTTCAGGGTCTCTGATGAAACCTGAAATGTCCCTATGTACAATGACAGCTGGATATGGCATAAGGCTGGATACTTGGGACTGAGAGGATTGGTGAGATTGGGTGAGCAAATGCAGACCCTTTAAAGCAATAATGAGTGGCACCCATTCCATGGGTCCCACCTCTCCAGGTTGAAGGGAATATTACTACAGCTATAACATGTACGGGAAACCTAGAGAATGGACACATTGTGAATATGAAAGGTCTCTAAAATTCAACTAATAGTCCCTCTCCTGGTGCTCCGCTTTGACTTTCCAACTGCTTTACTATCAATCTCCCAACTTGGAGAGACAGCCCCTTTAACCTCCTGGTTCTCACAGGTTGCCAATTTGGCAGAGGATGAAAGGGAAGAGGGAGAACCAATGAGAGAGTAGCTGTTAGGCATTTGGAAGGGAACATGTCCCTCTAATTTCCCGGCTGGAAGAAGAATTAACCAAAGTCTCAGCCACCCACCGGACACCAGTATAGGTCCTGAACCAAAGTTTGGACTTGCATTCAACTCACAAAAAACGAGTTGAAAAATGGAGCTCAGGGGAACAGCAATTCACAAACTGGCAGAGAAATATAGGACAACTATCATCCAAATATCTGTTTAATGGAAGGCAACGAGGCGGACTTGAAAGCGAGGTAGAATAGCAGGAAACAGATTTCAAGAGGTATGTTTGAATCGCCTTTAAATCACAGGAAGATGGGCACAACTTCGACAATGATGCACTTGGCCAAAAAGGGCGTATTCCTTTTCTCCTGTATATATTCAGGAGAAAAGGAATACGCCCTTTTTGGCCACCCAGCAAGAGGGCAATGCAAATCTGCACTACAAAGAATTATCACCTCCAAACAGTCAAAAGGGATATCTGCAAAATGTGTAAAAAGCAGAAAGGCAAGACAGGCCCTGGAGAAATGGGAGCCTTGTTATGCTGATGGGCCAGTCGTAAATTGACAACTGCCTCTCTGGAGGAGTGCATTGTGTTCCCCAAAACAAGTAAACAACAGAGCTACAGAGCCAAGGGCACTTCCAGCCTAGTGAATATACCTTGGGAAAACTGAAAATCAATAAGACAGAGCCACCCCCAAATTTAGGGCTGCACTGCTTACAAGAACCTCAACTTGTGTACATCTTAAATATCCCAGGAAAGATAAAAATGATTCAAGAAATTGGGGTACATATGTACGATGGAATATCCCTCAGCCATGAAATGAATGTCATAAGACCAGTAGCAGCAAAATGAGTGGAATTAGGTACGATGATTCTAAGTGAAATAAGTCACAGAGAAAAAGAAACTTATCATAAGATATCACGTATGAAGGTCCTGTAAACATGGCTACACATGAACTGAGTTAGGAAAGAGAACAGAGTCTCACATTTAGGAAACACTCTTATGCCTGCTTAAGGGGGAAGGAGAGTTGGGGTGATGCATAAACCCAGAGTTTGATATTAGTACATGTACCTTTCCAAATATAAGATATGGAATAGACAAGACCTACACCTACCTCAGTGAAAGGCACTGAAAACGCCATATTACCTGCAGAGGAATATATCTGACTAGTAAGAATCTTATAACCTATTTATTGATATGTCTCCATGAGGCAATCAAGTGTTTCTAGACTGGCATAAACATGGCACTGAGAATCAGCTCACACCCACTATATAAAGGAATTTCAAACACACAAAAAAAGAGGAAATTCTTTACAATTTCTTCAGGGTCTTTGACGAAACCTGGAATGACCCTATCTACATCGACAGCTGGATGTGGCGTAAGGCTGGACACTTCGGACTAAAAGGATTGGTGAGATTGGGTGGGCAAATGCAGACCCCTTAAAGCAATAATGTGTGGCACCCATTCCATGGGTCCCAACTCTCCAGGTTGAAGGGAATATTACTACAGATATAACATGTATGGGAAAACTAGAGAAAGTACACTCTGTGAATACGAAAGGTTTCTAAAACTCAACTAATAGTCCCTCTGCTGGTGCCCTGGTTTGATTTCCAACTGCTTTACTATCAATCTCCCAACTTGGAGAAACAGCCCCTTTAACCTCCTAGTTTGCCCAGGTTGCCAATTTGGCAGAGGATGAAAGGGAAGAGGAAGAATCACAGAGAGATTAGCTGTTAGGCGTTTGGATGGTCACAGGTCACTCTAATTTCATGTCAGGAAGGAGAATTAACCAACGACTCAGCCAAGCACAGTAAACCAGTATAGGTCGTGGATCAGTCTTTTGGACTTGCGTTCAGCTCACAAAAACGAGTTCAAAAAAGGAGCTCAGGGGCAGAGAAATTCACAAACAGGCAGAGTAATAAAGGAAAACTATCATCCAAAAATCTGTTTAGTGAAGGCAACGAGGCAGACTTGAAAGCAAGGCAGAATAGCAGGAAACAGATTTCAAGACGTACGGTGGAATTGCCTTGAAAGAACAGGTAGAGGGCACAACTTTGTCAATGATGCACTTGGCCAAATAGGGCGTATGCATTTTCTCCTGAATATAATCAGGAGAAATCACATAAGCCCTTTTTCGCCAAGCAAGCAAGCGGGCAATGCAAATCTTCAATACAAAGAAGTATCACTTCCCACCGGTCAAAAGGGACATCCACAAAATTTGTAAAACCAGAAAGGCAAGACAGGCCCTGGAGAAGAGGGGGCCTTGTTATGCTGTTGGGCGTGATGTAAATTGCCAACTGCCTCACTGGAGGAGTGCATTGTGTTCCCTAAAACAAGTAAACAACAGAGCTACAGAGCCAAGGGCACTTCCAGTCTAGGGAATATACCTTGGGAAAACTGAAAATCAATAAGACAGTGCCATCCCCAAATTTAGGGCTGCACTGCTTACAAGAACCTCAACTTGGGTACACGTGAAATATCCGAGGAAAGATAAAAATGGTTCAAAAATTTGTGCTACTTACGTACGATGGAATATCGCTCAGCCATGAAATCAATGTCATAAGACCAGTAGCAGCAAAATGAGTGGATTCAGGTACGATGATTCTAAGTGAAATAAGTCACACAGAAAAAGAAGCTTATCATAAGATATCACTTATGAAGATCCTGTAAACATGGCTACACATGTACTGAGTTAGGAAAGAGAACAGAGTCTCACATTTAGAAAACACTCTTATGCCTGCTTAAGGGGGAAGGAGAGGTGGGGTGATGCATAAAACCAGAGTTTGATATAAGCACAGGTACCATTCCCAAAACCAACTATGGAATAGACAAGACCTACCTATACATTGCTCAGTGAAACGGACTCAGAACCCCATATTTCCCACAGAGGAATATATCTGACTAGTAAGAATCTTAAAACCTATATATTGATATGTCTCCCTAAGGGAATCAAGTGTGTCTAGACTGGCATACACATGGCAGCTAGAATCAGCTCAAACCAACTATAGAAATGAATTTCAAAAACAAAACACAACAACAGGGAAATTCTTTACAATTCCTTCAGGGTCTCTGATGAAACCTGGAATGACACTGTCTAAAATGACAGCTGGATGTGCTATAAGGCTGGACACTTGGGACTGAGAGGATTGGTGAGATTGGGTGAGCAAATGCAGACCCTTTAAAACAATAATGCATGGCACCCATTCCATGGGTCCCAACTCTCCAGGTTGAAGGGAATATTATTACAGCTATAACATGTACGGAAACCTAGAGAATGGACACACTGTGAATACGAAATGTTTCTAAAACTCAACGAATATTCCCTCTCCTGGTGCTCCGGTTTGACTTTCCAACTGCTTTACTATCAATCTCCCAACTTGGAGAGACAGCCCCTTTAACCTCTTGGTTCTCACAGGTTGCCAATTTGACAGAGGATGAAAGGGAAGAGGGAGAACCAATGAGAGAGTAGCTGTTAGGTATTTGGACGGGCATATGTCACTCTAATTTCCTGGCAGGAAGAAGAATTACCAAAGTCTCAGCCACCCACCGGGAACTAGTATAAGTCCTGAACCAAAATTTTGCACATGCGTTCAGCTCACAAAAAACGAGTTGAAAAATGGAGCTCATGGACACAGCAATTCACAAACTGGCAGAATAATAAAGGACAACTATAATCCAAAATCTGTTAAGGGAAGGCAATGAGGTGAACATGAAAGAGAGGCAGAATAGCAGGAAACAGATTCCAAGAGGTACCTTGGAATTGCCTTTAAAGCATAGGAAGAGGGGCACAACTTCGACAATGATGCACTTGGCCAAAAAGGGCGTATGCGTTTTCTCCTGAATATATTCAGGAGAAAACGCATACGCCCTTTTTGGCCAAGCAAGCATGCTGGCAATGCAAATCTGCACTACAAAGTATCAATTCCCACTTGTCAAAGGTACATCCAAAAAATGGGTAAAAACCAGAAAGGCAAGACAGGCCCTGGAGAACAGGGAGCCTTGTTATGCTGATGGGCGGGATGTAAATTGCCAAATGCCTCTCTGGAGGAGTGCACAGTGTTCCCTAAAACAAGTAAACAACAGAGCTACAGAGCCAAGGACACTTCCAGTCTAGGGAAAATACCTTGGGAAACCTGAAAATCAATAAGACAGAGCCACCCCAAAATTTAGGGCTTCACTGCTTACAAGAACCTCAACTTGGGTTCACCTTAAATATTCCAGGAAATATAAAAATGGTTCAAAAAATTTTGGTACTTACGTACGACGGAATATCCATCAGCCATGAAATCAATGTCATAAGACCAGTAGCAGCAAAATGAGTGGATTCAGGTACGATGATTCTAACTGAAATAAGTCACACAGAAAAAGAACTGTATCATAAGATATCACTTATGAAGATCCTGTAAAAATGGCTACACATGAACAGAGTTAGGAAAGAGAACAGAGTCTCACATTTAGAAAACACTCTTAGGCCTGCTTAAGGGGGAAGGAGAGGTGGGGTGATGCATAAAACCAGAGTTTGATATAAGCACAGGTACCATTCCAAAAACCAACTATGGAATATACAAGACCTACACCTTCCTCAGTGAAAGGGACTCAAAACCCCATATTTCCCGCAGAGGAATATATCTGACTAGTAAGAATCATAAAACCTATGTATTGATATGTCTCTGTAAGGGAATCAAGTGTTTCTAGACTGGCATAATCATGGCAGCGAAAATCAGCTCAAACGCACTATAAAAAGGAATGTCAAAAACAAAACAAAACAACAGGGAAATTCTTTACAATTCCTTCAGGGTCTCTGATGAAACCTAGAATGACCCTATCTACAACGACAGCTGGATGTGGCATAAGGCTGGACACATGGGAATGAGAGGATTTGTAAGATTGGGTGAGCAAAGGCAGACCCTTTAAAGCAATAATGCATGGCACCCATTCCATTGGTCCCAACTCTCCAGGGTGAAGGGAATATTACTACAGCTATAACATGTACAGGAATCCTAGAGAATGGACACACTGTGAATACAAAAGGTCTCTAAAACTCAACGAATAGAACCTCTCGTGGTGCTACGCTTTGACTTTTCAACTGCTTTACTATCAATCTCCCAGGTTGGAGAGACTGCACTTTTAACCTCCTGGCTCTCACAGGTTGCCAATTTGGCAGAGGATGAAAGGGAAGTGGGAGAACCAATGAGAGAGTAGCTGTTAGGCATTTAAACGGGCACATGTCACTCTTATTTCCCGGAGGAAGAAGAATTAACTAAACTCTCAGCCACCCACTGGGAACCAGTATAGCTCCTGAACCAAAATATTGGACTTGCATTCAGCTCACAAAAAACAAGTTAAATAATTGAGCCCAGGGGCAAAGCAATTCACAAACAGGTAGAGTAATAAAGGACAACTATCGTCCAAAAATCTGTTGAGGGAAGGCAACGAGGCAGACTTGAAAGCGAGGCAGAATAGCAGGAAACAGATTTCCATAAGTACGTTGGAATCGCCTGTAAAGCACAGGAAGAGGGGCACAACATCGAGAATGATGCACTTGGCCAAAAAGGGCGTATGCATTTTCTCCTGAATGTATTCAGGAGAAAACACATACGCCCTTTTTGGCCAAGCAAGCAAGCGGGCAATGCAAATATGCACTACAAAGAAGTATCACTTCACACTGGTCAAAAGGGACATCCACAAAATGGGTAAAAACCAGAAAGGCAAGACAGGGCCTGGAGAACAGGGAGCCTTGTTATGCTGATGGGCGGGATGTAAATTGCCAACTGCCTCACTGGAGGAGTGCATTGTGTTCCCTAAAACAAGTAAACAACAGAGCTACAGAGCAAAGGGCACTTCCAGTCTAGGGAATATACCTAGGGAAAACTGAAAATCAATAAGACAGAGCCACCCCCAAATTTAGGGCTGCACTGCTTACAACAACCTCAACTTTTGCACACCTTAAGTATCACTGGAAACATAAAAATGGTTCAAAAAGTTGTGGTACTTACGTACGATGGAATATCCCTCAGCCATGAAATCAATGTCATAAGACCAGTAGCAGCAAAATGAGTGGATTCAGGTACGATGATTCTAAGTGACATAAGTCACACAGAAAAAGAAGCTTATCATAAGATATCATTTATGAAGATCCTGTAAACATGGCTACACATGAACTGAGTTAGGAAAGAGAACAGAGTCTCACCTTTAGAAAACACTCTTATGCCTGCTTAAGGGGGAAGGAGAGGTGGGGTGATGCATAAAACCAGAGTTTGATATAAGAACAGGTACCGTTCCCAAAACCAACTATGGAATAGACAACACCTACCTATACCTTCCTCAGTGAAAGTGACTCAAAACCCCATATTTCCCACAGAGGAATATATCTGACTAGTAAGAATCTTAAAACCTATGTATTTATATGTCTCTGTAAGGGAAACAATTGTGTCTAGACTGTTATAAATATGGCAGCGAGAATCAGCTCAAAGCCACTATAAAAAGAATTTCAAAAACAAAACAAAAAAACAGGGAAATTCTTTACAATTCCTTCAGGGTCTCTGATGAAACTTGGAATGACCCTGTCTACAATGACAGCTGGATGTGGCATAAGGCTGGACACTTGGGACTGAGAGGATTGGTGAGATTGGGTGAGCAAATGCAGACCCTTTAAAGCAGTAATGCATGGCACACATTCCATGGGTCCCAACTCTCCCGGTTGAAGGGAATATTACTACAGCTATAACATGTACGGGAAACCTAGAGAATGGACACACTGTGAATATGAATGGTTTCTAAAACTCAACGAATAATCCCTCTCCTGGTGCTCCAGGTTGAATTTCCAACTGCTTTACTATCAATCTCCCAACTTGGAGAGACAGCCACTTTAACCTCCTGGTTCCCACATGTTTCAAATGTGGCAGAGGATGAAAGGGAAGAGGGAGAACCAATGAGAGAGTAGCTGTTAGGCATTTGGACGGGCACATGCCACTCTAATTGCCTGGGAGAAAGAAGAATTAACCAAGGTCTCAGCCACTCACCGGGAAACAGTATAGGTCCTGAACCAAAACTTTGGACTTGCATTCAGCTCACAAAAAACGAGTTGAAAAATGGAGCTCAGGGGCAGAGCAATTGACAAACTGCCAGAGTAATAAAGGCCAACTATCGTCCAGAAATCTGTTGAGGGAAGGCAAAGAAGTGGACTTGAAATTCAGGCTGAATAGCAGGAAACAGATTTCAAGATGTACGTTGGAATCATCTGTAAAGCACAGGAAGAGGGTCACAACTTCGACAATGATGCACTTGGCCAAAAAGGGCATATGCATTTTCTCCTGAATATATGCAGGAGAAAATGCATACGCCTTTTTGGCCAAGCAAGCAAGCGGGCAATGCAAATCTGCACTAAAAAGAAGTATCACTTCCCACCGTTCCAAAGGCACATCCACAAAATGGGTAAAAACCAGAAAGGCAAGACAGGCCTTGGAGAACAGGGAGCCTTCTTATGCTGATGGGTGGGATGTAAGTTGTCAACTGCCTCTCTGGAGGAGTGCATTGTGTTCCCTAAAACAAGGAAACAACAGAGCTACAGAGCCAAGAGCACTTCCAGTCTAGGGAATATACCTTGGGCAAACCGAAAATCTATAAGACAGAGCCAGTCCATAATTTAGGGAAGCACTTCTTACAAAAACCTCAACTTGTCTACACCTTAAATATCCCAGGAAACATAAAAATGGTACAAAAAATTTTGGTACTTACGTACGATGGAATATGCCCCAGCCATGAAATCAATGTCATAAGACCAGTAGCAGCAAAATGAGTGGATTCAGGTACGATGATTCTAAGTGAAATAAGTCACACAGAGAAAGACACTTATCATAAGATATCACTTATGAAGTTCCTGTAACATGGCTACACATGAACTGACTTAGGAAAGAGAAAAGAGTTTGACATTTAGAAAACATTCTTATGCCTGCTTAACGGGGAAGGAGAGGTGGGGTGATGCATTAAACCAGATTTTGATATTAGTTCGGGTACCGTTCCAAAAACCAAATATGGAATAGACAAGAACTACACCTTCCTCAGTGAAAGGGACTCAACTCCCCATATTCCATGCAGAGGGATATAACTTACTAGTCAGAATCTTAAAACCTATGTATTGATATGTCCCCATAATGGAATCAAGTGTGTCTAGAATGGCATAAACATGGCAGTGAGAATCAGCTCAAACACACTATAAAATGAAATTTCAAAAAGAAAACAAAAAAACAGGGAAATTCTTTTCAATTCCTTCAGGGTCTCTGATGAAACCTGGAATGACCCTATCTACAATGACTGCTGGATGTGGCATAAGGCTGGACACATGGGACTGAGAGGATTGGTGAGATTGGGTGAGCAAAGGCAGACCCTTTAAATCAATAATGCATGGCACCAATTCCATGGGTCCCAACTCTCCAGGGTGAAGGGAATATTACTACAGCTATAACATGTACGGGAAACCTATTGAATGGACACACTGTGAATACGAAAGGTCTCTAAAACTCAACAAATAGCCCCTCTCCTGGTGCTCCAGTTTGAATTTCCAACTGCTTTATTATCAATCTCCCAACTTGGAGAGACAGCCCCTTTAACCTCCTGTTTCACACAGGTTGCCAATTTGGCAGAGGATGAAACAGAAGAGGGAGAACCAATGAGAGAGTAGCTGTTAGGCAATTGGAAGGGCACATGTCACTCTTGTTTCCCGGGAAGAAAAATAATTAACCAAAGCCTCAGCCACCCACCGGGTACCAGTATAGGTCCTGAACCAAAATATTGGACTTGCGTTCAGCTCACAAAAAACGGGTTAAATAATGGATATCTGGAGCACAGCAATTCACAAACAGGCAGAATAATAAAGGAAAACTATCGTCCAAAAATCTGTTGATGGAAGGCAACAAAGTGGACTTGAAAGCGAGGCAGAATAGCAGGAAACAGATTTCAAGAGGTATGTTGGAATCGCCTTTAAAGCACAGAAAGATGGGCACAACTTCGACAATGATGCACTTGGCCAAAATGGGCGTATGCGTTTTCTCCTGAATATATTCAGCAGAAAACGCATACACCCTTTTTGGACAAACAAGCAAGCGGACAATGCAAATCTGCACTACAAAGAAGTATCAATTCCCACCGGTCAAAAGGGACATCCACAAAATGGGTAAAAACCAGAAAGGCAAGACTGGTCCTGGAGAACAGGGAGCCGTGTTATGCTGATGGGCAGGATGTAAATTGCCAACTGCCTCTCTGGAGGAGTGCATTGTGTTCCCTAAAACAAGTAAACAACAGAGCTACAGAGCCAAGGGCACTTCCAGTCTAGGGAATATACCTTGGGAAAACTGAAAATCAATAAGACAGTGCCACCCCCAAATTTAAGGCTGCACTGCTTACAAGAACCTCAACTTGGGTACACCTGAAATATCCCAGGAAAGATAAAAATGGTTCAAAAAATTGTGGTACTTACGTACGATGGAATATCCCTCAGCCATGAAATCAATGTCATAAGACCAGTAGCAGCAAAATGAGTGGATTCAGGTACGATGATTCTAAGTGAAATAAGTCACACAGAAAAAGAAGCTTTTCATAAGATATCACTTATGAAGATCCTGTAAACATGGCTACACATGAAGTGAGTTAGGAAAGAGTACAGAGTCTCACATTTAGAAAACACTCTTATGCCTGCTTAAGCGGGAAGGAGTGGTGGGGTGATGCATAAAACCATAGTTTGATATAAGCACAGGTACCGTCCCAAAACCAAGTATGGAATAGACAAGACCTACTTATACCTTCCTCAGTGAAAGGGACTCAAAATCCCATATTTCCTGCAGAGGAATATATCTGACTAGTAAGAATCTTAAAACCTATGTATTAATATGTCTCCATAAGGGAAAAAAGTGTGCCTAGACTGGCATACACATGGCAGCGAGAATCAGCTCAAACCCATTATAAAAAGGAATTTCAAAAACAAAACAAAAAACAGGGAAATTCTTTACAATTCCTTCAGGGTCTCTGATGAAACTTGGGATAACCCTGTCTACAATGACAGCTGGATATGGCATAAGGCTGGACACTTGGGACTGAGAGGATTGGTGAGATTGGTTCAGCAAATGCAAACCCTTTAAAGCAATAATGCATGGCACACATTCCATGGGTCCCAACTCTCCAGGTTGAAGAGAATATTACTACAGCTATAACATGTACGGGAAACCTAGAGAATGGACACACTCTGAATACGAAAGGTTTCTAAAACTCAACGAATAGTCCCTCTCCTGGTGCTCCGCTTTGACTTTCCAACTGCTTTACTATCAATCTCCCAACTTGGAGAGACAGCCCCTTTAACCTCCTGGTTCTCACAGATTGCCAATTTGGCAGAGGATGAAAGGGAAGTGGGAGAACCAATGAGAGAGTAGCTGTTAGGAATTTGGACGGGCACATGTCACTCTAATTTCCCGGCAGGAAGAAAAATTAACCAAAGTCTCAACCACCTACCGGTAACCAGTATAGGTCCTGAACCAACATTTTGGACTTGCATTCTGCTCACAAAAAACTAGTTGAAAAATGGAGCTCAGCGAAAGAGCAATTCACAAACTGGCAGAGTAATAAATGCGAACTATCGTCCAGAAATCTGTTGAGGGAATTCAACGAAGCGGACTTGAAAGTGAGGCCAAATAGCAGGAAACAGATTTCAAGAGGTACGTTGGAATCACCTTTAAAGCACAGGAAGAGGGGCACAACTTCCACAATGATGCACTTGGCCAAAAATGCGTATGCATTTTCTCCTGAATATATGCAGGAGAAAACGCATACGCCCTTTTTGGCCAAGCAAGCAAGCGGGCAATGCAAATCTGCACTACAAAGAAGTATCACTTCCCACCTGTCAATAGGGACATCCACAAAATGTGTAAATACCAGAAAGTCAAGACAGGCCCTGGAGAACAGGGAGCCTTGTTATGCTGATGGGCAGGATGTAAACTGCCAACTGACTCACTGGAGGAGTGCATTGTGTTCCCTAATACAAGTAAACAACAGAGCTACAGAGCCAAGGGCACTTCCAGTCTAGTGAATATACCTTGGGAATACTGAAAATCAATAAGACAGAGCCACCCCCCAAATTTAGGTTTGCACTGCTAACAAGAACGTCAACTTCGGTACCCCTTAAATATCACAGGAAAGATAAAAATGTTTCAAAAAATTGTGGTATTTACGTACGATGGAGTATCCCTCAGCCATGAAATCAATGTCATAAGACAGGAGCGGCAAAATGAGTGGATGCAGGTACGATGATTCTAAGTGAAATAAGTCACACAGAAAAAGAAGCTTATCATAAGATATCACTTATGAAGACCTGTAAACATGGCTACACATGAACTGAGTTAGGAAAGAGAACAGAGGATCACATTTAGAAAACACACTTATGCCTGCTTAAGAGGGAAGGAGAGGTTGGGTGATGCATAAAACCAGAGTTTTATATAAGCACATGTACTGTTCCAAAAACCAAACATGGAATAGAGAAGACCTACACATTCCTCAGTGAAAGGGATTCAAAACCCCAAATTTCCCGCAGAGGAATATATCTGACTAGTAAGAATCTTAAAACCTATGTATTGATATGTCTCCATAAGGGAATCAAGTGTGTCTAGACTGGCATAAACATGGCAGCGAGAATCAGCTGAAACGCACTATAAAAAGGAATTTCAAAAACAAAACAAAAAAACAGGGACATTCTTTACAATTCCTTCAGGGTCTCTGATGAAACCTGGAAAGACCCTATCTACAACGACAGCTGGATGTGGCATAAGGCTGGACACATGGGACTGAGAGGATTGGTGAGATTGGGTGAGCAAACGCAGACCCTTTAAAGCAATAATGCATGGCACCATTCCATGGGTCCCAACTCTCCAGGTTGAAGGGAATATTACTATAGCTATAACATGTATGGGAAACCTAGAGAATGGACACACTGTGAATACGAAAGGTCTGTATAACGCAACGAATAGTCCCTCTCCTGGTGCTCCGGTTTGACTTTCCAACCTCTTTACTATCAATCTCCCAACCTGGAGAGAGAGCACCTTTAACCTCCTGTTTTGCACAGGTGGCCAATTTCGCAGAGAATGAATGGGAAGTGGGAGAACCAATGAGAGAGTAGCTAATAGGCATTAGGACGGGCATATGTCACTCTTATTACCCAGGAGGAAGAAGAATTAACTAAAGTCTCAGCCACCCACTGGGAACCAGTATAGATCCTGAACCAAAATATTGGACTTGCGTTCAGCTCACAAAAAACAAGTTAAATAATTGAGCTCAGGGGCAAAGCAATTCACAAACTGGCAGAGTAATAAAGGAAAACTATCATCCAAAAATCTGTTGAGGGAAGGCAACGAGGCGAACTTGAAAGCGAGGCTGAATAGCAGGAAACAGATTGCAAGAGGTACGTTGGAGTCACCTGTAAAGCACAGGAAGAGGGGCACAACTTCGAAAATGATGCACTTGGCAAAAAAGGGCGTATCCGTTTTCTCCTGAATATATGTAGGAGAAAACGCATACCCCATTTTGGCCAAGCAAGCAAGCGGGCAATGCAAATCATCTCTACAAAGAAGTATCACTTCTCACCGGTCAAAAGGGACATCCACAAAATGGGTAAAAACCAGAAAGGCAAGACAGGCCCTGGAGCACAGGGAGCCTTGTTATGCTGATGGGCGGAATGTAAATTGCCAACTGCCTCACAGGAGGAGTGCAGTGTGTTCCCTAAAACAAGTAAACAACAGAGCTACTGAGCCAAGAGCACTTCCCGTCTAGGGAATATACCTTGGGAAAACTGAAAATCAATAAGACAGAGCCACCCCCAAATTTAGGGCTGCACTGCTTACAAGAACCTCAACTTGGGTACACCTTAAATATCCCAGGAAATATAAAAATGGTTCAAAAAATTGTGGTACTTACGTATGATGGAATATCCCTCAGCCATGAAATCAATGTCATAAGACCAGTAGCAGCAAAATGAGTGGATTCAGGTACGATGATTGTAAGTGAAATAAGTCACACAAAAAAAGAAGCTTATCATAAGATATCACTTATGAAGATCTTGTAAACATGGCAACACATGAACTGAGTTAGGAAAGAGAACACAGTCTCACATTTAGAAAACACTCTTATGCCTGCTTAAGGGGGAAAGAGAGGTGGGGTGATGCATAAAACCAGAGTTTGATATAAGCACAGGTACCGTTCCAAAAACCAACTATGGAATAGAGAAGACCTACCTATACCTTCCTCAGTGAAAGGGACTCAAAACCCCATATTTCCCGCAGAGGAATATTTCTGACTAGTAAGAATCTTAAAACCTATGTATTGATATGTCTCCGTATGGGAATCAAGTGTGTCTAGACAGGCATAAACATGGCAGCGAGAATTAGCTCAAACCCACAATAAAAAGTAATTTCAAAAACAAAACAAAAAAAACGGGATATTCTTTACAATTCCTTCAGGGTCTCTGATGAAACGTGGAATGACCCTGTCTACAATGACAGCTGGATGTGGCATAAGGCTGGACACTTGGGACTGAGAGGATTGGTGAGATTGGTTCAGCAAATGCAAACCCTTTAAAGCAATAATGCATGGCACACATTCCATGTGTCCCAACTCTCCAGGTTGAAGAGAATATTACTACAGCTATAACATGTACGGGAAACCTAGAGAATCAAAACTCTGTGAATACGAAAGGTTTCTAAAACTCAACGAATAGTCCCTCTCCTGGTGCTCCAGTTTGTCTTTCCAACTGCTTTACTATCAATCTCACAACTTGGGGAGACAGCCCCTTTAACCTCCTGGTACTCACAGGTTGCCGATTTGGCAGAGGATGAAAGGTAAGAGCGAGAACCAATGAGAAAGTAGCTGTTAGGCATTTGGACGGGCATATGTCACTCTAATTTCCCGGCAGGAAGAAGTATTAACCAAAGATGTAACCACCCACCAGGAACCAGTATAGGTCCTGAACCAAAATTTTGCACATGCGTTCAGCTCACAAAAAACTAGTTGATAAATGAAGCTCAAGGGCACAGCAATTCACAAACTGGCAAAGTAATAAAGGACAACTATCATCCAAAAATCTGTTGAGGGAAGGCAACGAAGCGGAATTGAAAGCGAGGCAAAATAGCAGGAATCAGATTTCAAGAGGTACATTGGAATCACCTGGAAAGCACAGGAAGAGGGGCACAACTTCGACAATGATGCACTTGGCCAAAAAGGGCTTATGCATTTTCTCCTGAATATATGCAGGGGAAAACACATACGACCTCTTTGGCCAAGCAAGCAAGAGGGCAATGCCAGTCTGCACTACAAATAAGTATCACTTCCCACCGGGCAAAAGGGACATCCACAAAATGGGTAAAAACCAGAAATGCAAGACAGGCCCTGGAGAACAGGGAGCCTTGTTATGCTAATGGGGGGATGTAAATTGCCAACTGCCTCACTGGAGGATTGCATTGTGTTCCCTTAAACAATTAAACAACAGAGCTACAGAGCCAAGGGCACTTGCAGTCTAGGGAATATACCTTGGGAAAACTGAAAATCAATAAGACAGAGCCACCCCCAAATTTAGGGCTGCACTGCTTACAAGAACCTCAACTTGGGTACCACTAAAATATCCCAGGAAATATAAAAATGGTTCAAAAATTTTGGTACTTACATACGATGGAATATCCCTCAGCCATGAAATCAATGTCATAAAACCAGTAGCAGCAAAATGACTGGATTCAGGTACAATGATTCTAAGTGAAATAAGTCACAGAGAAAAAGAAGCTTATCATAAGATATCACTTATGAAGAACCTGTAAACATGGCTACACATGAACTGAGTTAGGAAAGGGAACAGAGTCTCACATTTAGAAAACACTCTTATGCCTGCTTAATGGGGAAGGAGAAGTGGGGTGATGCATAAAACCAGAGTTTGATATAAGCACAGGTACCGTTCCAAAAACCAACAATGGAATAGACAAGACCTACACCTTCCTCAGTGAAAGGGACTCAAAACCCCATATCCCGCAGAGGAATATATCTGACTTGTAAGAATCTTAAAACCTATGTATTGATATGTCTCCATAAGGGAATCAAGATTGTCTAGACTGGCATAAACATGGCAGCGAGAATCAGCTCAAACCCACTATAAAAAGGAATTTGAAAAACAAAAAAAGGTAAATTCTTTACAATTCCTTCAGGGTCTCTGATGAAACCTGGAATGACCCTATCTACAATGACAGCTGGATGTGGCATATGGCTGGACACATGGGACTGAGAGGAGTGGTGAGATTTGGTGAGCAAATGCAGACCCTTTAAAGCAATAGTGCATGACACCCATTCCATGGGTCCCATTTCTCCAGGTTGAAGGGAATTTTACTACAGCTATAACATGTAAGGGAAACCTATAGAATGGGCACACTGTGAATACGAAAGGTCTCAGCCACCCTCGGGAACCAGTATAGTTCCTGAACCAAAATATTGGACATGCATTCAGCTAACAAAAAACGAGTTAAATAATGGAGCTCAGGGGCACAGCAATTCACAAACAGGCAGAGTAATAAAGGACAACTATCATGGAAAAATCTGTTGAGGGAAGGCAACGAGGCGGACTTGAATGTGAGGCAGAATAGCAGGAAACAGATTTCAATAGGTACGTTGGAATTGCCTTTAAAGGAAAGGAAGAGGGGCACAACTTCGACAATGATGCACTTGGCCAAAAAGGGCGTATGGGTTTTCTCCTGAATATATTCAGGAGAAAATGCATACGCCCTTTTTGGCCCAGCAAGCAAGCAGACAATGCAAATGTGCACTACTAAGAAGTATCACTTCCAACCAGTCAAAAGGGACATCCACAAAATGGGTAAAATTCAGAAAGGCAAGACAGGCCCTGGAGAACAGGGAGCTTTGTTATGCTTTTGGGCAGGATGTAAATTGCTAACTGCCTCTCTGGAAGAGTGCATTGTGTTCCCTAAAACAAGTAAACAACAGAGCTACAGAGCCAAGGGCACTTCCAGTCTAGGGAATATACCTTGGGAAAACTGAAAATCAATAAGACAGATCCACCCCAAATTTAGGGCTGTACTGCTTACAAGAACCTCAACTTGGGTACACATTAAATATCCCAGGAAAGATAAAAATTGTTCAAAAATTTGTGGTACTTACGTAAGACGGAATATCCCTCAGCCATGAAATCAATGTCATAAGACCAGTACCAGCAAAATGAGTGGATTTATGTACGATGATTCTAAGTGAAATAAGTCACACAGAAAAAGAAACTTATCATAAGATATCACTTTTGAAGATCCTGTAAACATGGCTACACATGAACTGAGTTAGGAAAGAAAACACAGTCTCACATTTAGAAAACACTCTTATGCCTGCTTAAGGGGGAAGGAGAGGTGGGGTGATGCATAAAACCAGAGATTGATATAAGCCCTGGTAGCGTTCCAAAACCAACTATGGAATAGACAAGACCTACCCCTTCCTCAGTGAAAGGGACTCAAAACACCATATTTCCCACAGAGGAATATATCTGACTAGTAAGAATCTTAAAACCTATGTATTGATATGTCTCCTTAAGGGAATCAAGTGTGTCTAGACTGGCATAAACATGGTAGCGAGAATCAGCTCAAACCCACTATGAAAAGGAATTTGAAAAACAAAAAAACAGGGAAATTCTTTACAATTCCTTCAGGCTCTCTGATGAAACCTGGAATGACCATATCTACAATGACAGCTGGATGTCGCAAAAGGCTGGACACATGGGACTGAGAGGATTGGTGAGATTGGGTGAGCAAATGCAGACCCTTTAAAGCAATAATTCATGGCACCCGTTCCATGGGTCCCATGTCTCCCGGTTAAAGGGAATATTACTACAGCTATAACATGTACGGGAAACCTAAAGAATGGACACACTGTGAATACGAAAGGTCTCTAAAACTCAATGAATAGTCCCTCTCCTGGTGCTCCGGTTTGACTTTCAACTGCTTTACTATCAATCTTCCAGCTTGGAGAGACAGCAGCTTTAACCTGCTGGTTCGCACAGGTTGCCAATTTGACAGTGGATGAAAGGGAAGAGGGAGAACCAATGAAGGAGTAGCTGTTAGGCATTTGGACGGGCACATGTCACTCTTATTTCCTGGGAGGAAGAATAATTAACCAAAGTCTCAGCCAACCACGGGAACCAGTATAGTTCCTGAACCAAAATATTGGACATGCGTTCAGCTAACAAAAAACAAGTTAAATAGTGGAGCTCAGGAGCACAGCAATTCACAAACAGGCAGAGTTATAAAGGACAACTATCATCCCAAAATCCGTTGAGGGAAGGCAACGAGGTGGAATTGAAAGCGAGGCAGAATAGCAGGAAACAGATTTCAAAAGGTACGTTGGAATCACCTATAAAGCACAGGAAGAGGCTCACAACTTCGACAATTATGCACTTGGCCAAAAAGGGCGTATGCATTTCCTCCTGAATATATTCAGGAGAAAACGCATACGCCCTTTTTGGCCAAGCAGCAAGCAGGCAATGCAAATGTGCACTACAAAGAAGTATCACTTCCCACCGGTCAAAAGGGACATCCGCAACATGGGTAAAATTCAGAAAGGCAAGAGGGGCCCTGGGGAACAGGGAGCGTTGTTATGCTGATGGGCGGGATGTAAATTGACAACTGCCTCTCTGGAGGAGTGCATTGTGTTCCCTAAAACAAGTAAACAACTGAGCTACTGAGCCAAGGGCACTTCCAGTCCAGGGAATATACCTTGGGAAAACTGAAAATCAATAAGACAGAGCCACCCCAAAATTTAGGGCGGCACTGATTACAAGAACCTCAACTTGGGTACACCTTAATTATCCCAGGAAAGATAAAATTGGTTCAAAAATTTGTGGTACTTACGTAAGACGGAATATCCCTCAGCCATGAAATCAATGTCATAAGACCAGTACCAGCAAAATGAGTGGATTTATGTACGATGATTCTAAGTGAAATAAGTCACACAGAAAAAGAAACTTATCATAAGATATCACTTTTGAAGATCCTGTAAACATGGCTACACATGAACTGAGTTAGGAAAGAAAACACAGTCTCACATTTAGAAAACACTCTTATGCCTGCTTAAGGGGGAAGGAGAGGTGGGGTGATGCATAAAACCAGAGATTGATATAAGCCCTGGTAGCGTTCCAAAACCAACTATGGAATAGACAAGACCTACCCCTTCCTCAGTGAAAGGGACTCAAAACACCATATTTCCCACAGAGGAATATATCTGACTAGTAAGAATCTTAAAACCTATGTATTGATATGTCTCCTTAAGGGAATCAAGTGTGTCTAGACTGGCATAAACATGGTAGCGAGAATCAGCTCAAACCCACTATGAAAAGGAATTTGAAAAACAAAAAAACAGGGAAATTCTTTACAATTCCTTCAGGCTCTCTGATGAAACCTGGAATGACCATATCTACAATGACAGCTGGATGTCGCAAAAGGCTGGACACATGGGACTGAGAGGATTGGTGAGATTGGGTGAGCAAATGCAGACCCTTTAAAGCAATAATTCATGGCACCCGTTCCATGGGTCCCATGTCTCCCGGTTAAAGGGAATATTACTACAGCTATAACATGTACGGGAAACCTAAAGAATGGACACACTGTGAATACGAAAGGTCTCTAAAACTCAATGAATAGTCCCTCTCCTGGTGCTCCGGTTTGACTTTCAACTGCTTTACTATCAATCTTCCAGCTTGGAGAGACAGCAGCTTTAACCTGCTGGTTCGCACAGGTTGCCAATTTGACAGTGGATGAAAGGGAAGAGGGAGAACCAATGAAGGAGTAGCTGTTAGGCATTTGGACGGGCACATGTCACTCTTATTTCCTGGGAGGAAGAATAATTAACCAAAGTCTCAGCCAACCACGGGAACCAGTATAGTTCCTGAACCAAAATATTGGACATGCGTTCAGCTAACAAAAAACAAGTTAAATAGTGGAGCTCAGGAGCACAGCAATTCACAAACAGGCAGAGTTATAAAGGACAACTATCATCCCAAAATCCGTTGAGGGAAGGCAACGAGGTGGAATTGAAAGCGAGGCAGAATAGCAGGAAACAGATTTCAAAAGGTACGTTGGAATCACCTATAAAGCACAGGAAGAGGCTCACAACTTCGACAATTATGCACTTGGCCAAAAAGGGCGTATGCATTTCCTCCTGAATATATTCAGGAGAAAACGCATACGCCCT
The DNA here is from genome assembly GCF_964341445.2 of Mesoplodon mirus. Lineage (NCBI taxonomy): Eukaryota > Metazoa > Chordata > Mammalia > Artiodactyla > Ziphiidae > Mesoplodon > Mesoplodon mirus. Next base: position 30,449 of record NW_028294418.1, on the reverse strand, counting down.
TTTTGGCCAAGCAGCAAGCAGGCAATGCAAATGTGCACTACAAAGAAGTATCACTTCCCACCGGTCAAAAGGGACATCCGCAACATGGGTAAAATTCAGAAAGGCAAGAGGGGCCCTGGGGAACAGGGAGCGTTGTTATGCTGATGGGCGGGATGTAAATTGACAACTGCCTCTCTGGAGGAGTGCATTGTGTTCCCTAAAACAAGTAAACAACTGAGCTACTGAGCCAAGGGCACTTCCAGTCCAGGGAATATACCTTGGGAAAACTGAAAATCAATAAGACAGAGCCACCCCAAAATTTAGGGCGGCACTGATTACAAGAACCTCAACTTGGGTACACCTTAATTATCCCAGGAAAGATAAAATTGGTTCAAAAATTTGTGGTACTTACGTAAGACGGAATATCCCTCAGCCATGAAATCAATGTCATAAGACCAGTACCAGCAAAATGAGTGGATTTATGTACGATGATTCTAAGTGAAATAAGTCACACAGAAAAAGAAACTTATCATAAGATATCACTTTTGAAGATCCTGTAAACATGGCTACACATGAACTGAGTTAGGAAAGAAAACACAGTCTCACATTTAGAAAACACTCTTATGCCTGCTTAAGGGGGAAGGAGAGGTGGGGTGATGCATAAAACCAGAGATTGATATAAGCCCTGGTAGCGTTCCAAAACCAACTATGGAATAGACAAGACCTACCCCTTCCTCAGTGAAAGGGACTCAAAACACCATATTTCCCACAGAGGAATATATCTGACTAGTAAGAATCTTAAAACCTATGTATTGATATGTCTCCTTAAGGGAATCAAGTGTGTCTAGACTGGCATAAACATGGTAGCGAGAATCAGCTCAAACCCACTATGAAAAGGAATTTGAAAAACAAAAAAACAGGGAAATTCTTTACAATTCCTTCAGGCTCTCTGATGAAACCTGGAATGACCATATCTACAATGACAGCTGGATGTCGCAAAAGGCTGGACACATGGGACTGAGAGGATTGGTGAGATTGGGTGAGCAAATGCAGACCCTTTAAAGCAATAATTCATGGCACCCGTTCCATGGGTCCCATGTCTCCCGGTTAAAGGGAATATTACTACAGCTATAACATGTACGGGAAACCTAAAGAATGGACACACTGTGAATACGAAAGGTCTCTAAAACTCAATGAATAGTCCCTCTCCTGGTGCTCCGGTTTGACTTTCAACTGCTTTACTATCAATCTTCCAGCTTGGAGAGACAGCAGCTTTAACCTGCTGGTTCGCACAGGTTGCCAATTTGACAGTGGATGAAAGGGAAGAGGGAGAACCAATGAAGGAGTAGCTGTTAGGCATTTGGACGGGCACATGTCACTCTTATTTCCTGGGAGGAAGAATAATTAACCAAAGTCTCAGCCAACCACGGGAACCAGTATAGTTCCTGAACCAAAATATTGGACATGCGTTCAGCTAACAAAAAACAAGTTAAATAGTGGAGCTCAGGAGCACAGCAATTCACAAACAGGCAGAGTTATAAAGGACAACTATCATCCCAAAATCCGTTGAGGGAAGGCAACGAGGTGGAATTGAAAGCGAGGCAGAATAGCAGGAAACAGATTTCAAAAGGTACGTTGGAATCACCTATAAAGCACAGGAAGAGGCTCACAACTTCGACAATTATGCACTTGGCCAAAAAGGGCGTATGCATTTCCTCCTGAATATATTCAGGAGAAAACGCATACGCCCTTTTTGGCCAAGCAGCAAGCAGGCAATGCAAATGTGCACTACAAAGAAGTATCACTTCCCACCGGTCAAAAGGGACATCCGCAACATGGGTAAAATTCAGAAAGGCAAGAGGGGCCCTGGGGAACAGGGAGCGTTGTTATGCTGATGGGCGGGATGTAAATTGACAACTGCCTCTCTGGAGGAGTGCATTGTGTTCCCTAAAACAAGTAAACAACTGAGCTACTGAGCCAAGGGCACTTCCAGTCCAGGGAATATACCTTGGGAAAACTGAAAATCAATAAGACAGAGCCACCCCAAAATTTAGGGCGGCACTGATTACAAGAACCTCAACTTGGGTACACCTTAATTATCCCAGGAAAGATAAAATTGGTTCAAAAAATTGTGGTACATATGTATGATGGAATATCCCTCAGCCATGAAATCAATGTCATAAGACCAGTTGCAGCAAAATGAGTGGATACAGGTACGATGATTCTAAGTGAAATAAGTCACACAGAAAAAGAATCTTATCATAAGATATCACTTATGAAGATCCTGTAAACATGGCTATACATGAACTGATTTAGGAAAGAGAACAGAGTCTCACATTTAGAAAACACACTTATGCCTGCTTAATGGGGAAGGAGAGGTGGGCTGATGCATAAAACCAGAGTTTGATATAAGCACAGGTACCGTTCCAAAAACCAACTATGGAATAGACAATACCTACACCTTCCTCAGTGAAAGGGACTCAAAACCACATATTTCCCGCAGAGGAATATATCTGACTAATAAGAATCTTAAAACCTATGTATTGATATGTCACCTTAAGGGAATCAATTGTGTCTAGACTGGCATAAACATGGCAGCGAGAATCAGTTCAAACCCACTATAAAAAGTAATTTGAAAAACAAAAAAAAAAGGGAAATTCTTTACAATTCCTTCAGGGTTTCTGAATGAAACCTGGAATGACCCTATCTACAATGACAGCTGGATGTGGCATAAGGCTGTACATATGGGACTGAGAGGATTGGTTAGATTGGGTGAGCAAATTCAGACCCTTTAAAGCAATAATGCATGGCACACATTCCATGGGTCCCATGTCTCCAGGTTGAAGGGAATATTACTAGAGCTATAACATATACGGGAATCCTAGAGAATGGACACACTGTGAATACGAAAGGTCTCTAAAACTCAACAAATAGTCCCTCTACTGGTGCTCCGGTTTGACTTTCCAACAGATTTACTGTCAATCTCCCAGCTTGGAGAGACAGCACCTTTAACCTCCTGGTTCCCAGAGGTTGCCAATTTGACAGTGGATGAAAGTGAAGAGGGAGAACCAATGAAATAATAGCTGTTAGGCATTTGGACGGGCACATGTCACTCTTATTTCCCGTGAGGAAGAAGAATTAACCAAAGTCTCAGCCACCCACCGGGAACCAGTATAGGTCCTGAATCACAATTTTGGACTTGGGTTCAGCTCACAAAAAACGAGTAGAAAAATAGAGATTAGGGGCACAGCAATTCACAAACTGGCAGAGTAATAAAGGACTACTATCGTCCAAAAATCTGTTGAGGGAAGGCAACGAGGCGGACTTGAAACGAGGCAGAATAGCAGGAAACAGATTTCAAGAGTTACGTTGGAATCGGCTTTAAAGCACAGGAAAAGGGACACAACTTCGACAATGATGCACTTGGCCAAAGAGGGCTTATGCGTTTTCTCTTGAATATATTCAGGAGAAAACACATACACCCTTTTTGGACAAGCAAGCAAGCGGGCAATGCAAATCTGCACTACAAAGATGTATCACTTCCCACTGTTCAAAAGGGACATCCTCAAAATGTGTAAAAACCAGAAAGGCAAGACAGGCCCTTGAGAACAGGGAGCCTTTTTTTGCTGATGGGCGGGATGTAAATTGCCAACTGCCTCTCTGTAGGAGTGCATTGTGTTCCCTAAAACAAGTAAACAATAGAGCTACAGAGCCAAGGGCACTTCCAGTCTAGGGAATATACCTTGGGAAAACTGAAAATCAAAATGACAGAACCACCCCAAAATTTAGGGCTGCACTGCTTACAAAAACGTCAACTTTGGTACACTTTAAATATCCTAGGATAGATAAAAATTGATCAAAAAATTGTGGTACTTACGTACGATGGATTATCCCTCAGCCATGAAATCAATGTCATAAGGCCAGTAGCAGCAAAATGAGTGGATTCAGGTACGATGATTCTAAGTGAAATAAGTCACACAGAAAAAGAATCTTATCATAAGATATCACTTATGTAGGTCCTGTAAACATGGCTACACAGGAACTGATTTAGGAATGTAAGAGATTCTCACATTTAGAAAACAATCGTATGCCCGCTTAAAGGCGTAGGAGAGGTGGGTAATGCATAAAAGCAGAGTTTGATATTAGTACAGCTACCATTCTAAAAATCAAATACAGAATAGATATTACCTACACCTTCTTAAGTGAAAGGGACTCAACCCCACATATTCCCCGCAGAGGAATATATCTGACTAGTAAGAATCTTAAAACCTATGTATTGATATGTCTCCAAAAGGGAATCAAGTGTGTCTAGACTGGCATAAACATAGCAGTGAGAATAAGTTCAAACCCACTATAAAATGGAATTTCAAACACAAAACAATAAAACAGGGACATTCTTTACAATTCTTTCAGGGTCTCTGATGAAACCTGGAATGACCCTATCTACAATGACAGCTGGATGTGGCATAAGGCTGGACACTTGGGACTGAGAGTATTGGTGAGATTGGGTGAGCAAATGCAGACCCTTTAAAGCAATAATGTGTGGCACCCATTCCATGGGTCCCAACTCTCCAGGTTGAAGGGAATATTACTACAGCTATAACATGTACGGGAAACCTAGACAATGGACACACTGTGAATACGAAAGGTTTCTAAAACTCAACTAATAATCCCTCTCCTGTAGCTCCAGTTTGACTTTCCAACTGCTTTACTATCAATCTGCCAACTTGGAGAGACAGCCCCTTTAAACTCCTGGTTCGCACAGTTGCCAATTTGGCAAAGATGAAAGGGAAGAGGGAGAACAAATGAGAGAGTAGATGTTAGGCATTTGGACGGGTACATGTCACATTAATTGCCCGGCAGGAAGAAGAATTAACCAAAGTCTCAGCCACGTGCCGGGAAACAGTATAGGTCCTGAACCAAAATTTTGGACTTGCGGTCTGCTCACAAAAAACGAATTTAAAAATGGAGCTCAGGGGCACAGCAATTCAGAATCTGGCAGAGTAATAAAGGACAACTATCGCCCAAAAATCTGCTGAGGGAAGGCAACGAGGCGGACTTGAAAGCGAGGCAGTATAGCAGGAAACAGATTTCAAAAGGTATGTTGGAATCGCCTTTAAAGCACAGGAAGAGGGGCACAACTTCGACAATGATGCACTTGCCCAAAAAGGGCGTATATGTTTTCTCCTAAATATATGCAGGAGAACACGCATACACCCTTTTTGGCCAAGCAAGCAAGCGGGCAATGCAAATCTGCACAACAAAGAAGTATCACTTCCCACTGGTCGAAAGGGACATCTGCAAAATGTGTAAAAACCAGAAAGGCAAGACAGGCCCTGGAGAACAGGGAGCCTTGTAATGCTGATGGGCGGGATGTAAATTGCCAACTGCCTCTCTGGAGGAGTGCATTGTGTTCCCTAAAACAAGTAAACAACAGAGCTACAGAGTCAAGGGCACTTCCAGTCTAGGAAATATACCTTGGGAAAACTGAAAATCAATAAGACAGAGCCACCACAAAATTTAGGGCTTCACTGCTTACAAGAACCTCAACTTGGGTATACCTTAAATATCCCAGGAAAGACAAAAATGGTTCAAGAAATTGTTGTACTTATGTACGATGGTATATCCCTCAGCCATGAAATCAATTTCATAAGGCCAGTATCAGCAAAATGAGTGGATTCAGGTACGATGATTCTAAGTGAAATAAGTCACACAGAAAAAAGAAACTTATCATAAGATATCACTTATGAAGGTCCTGTAAACATGGCCTCACATGAACTGATTTAGGAAAGATACCAGAGTAACGAATCTTATCATAAGATATCACTCATAGCGGGAATGTACACATGGCTACACATGAAATGATTTACAAACACAATGGAGTCACAAATTTAGAAAACAAGCTTCTGCCTGCTTAATGGGAAAGGCGAGGTGGGGTGATGCATAAAATCACAGTTTTAAATTAGCAGAGATACCGTTATATAAACCAAGTATGTAATAGACAACACCTAATCCCGCCACAATGAACTGGACTCAACATCCCCTATTCATTGCAAGGAATATGTCTGACTCTCAGTATTTTAAAACATATGTATTCTCATGTCTCCATAAAGGAATCATGTGTGTGTATAACGGCATGAACAGAGCACTGAAATTCAGTTAAACCCACTTATAAAAATAAATTTCAAAAGCAAAATGCAAAAACAGCGAAACAGTGAGAAAGTCTTAAAAATTTCGTTCAGGGCCTGTGATGCAACCTGGCTTGACCACCTTTACACCCACAGCTGGATGAGACATAAGACTGGACACTTGGGGCTGACAAGATTGCTGAGGTTGTGTGAGCAAAAGAACACCACTTAGAGCAATACTGTGTGCTACCCATTCTAGTGGTCCCAACTCTCCAGGTTTAAGGGTATCTTCCTACAGTTAAAACATGCATGGGAAACCCAGTGGATGGTACACTGTGTAATTGGGAAAGTTTTCTAAAAGGTACCTCATTTTTCCTTTTGTCGTGCTCGGCTTCGCCATTCCATCTGCATTACTAAAAATCTCCCCACTTGGAGTGTCAGCGCCTTTACCCTCCTGATATGCACAGTTTGCAAATTGTGCAGAGGATGAACAGGAAAAGGGGGAATAAATGAGAGATTAGCTGTAGGTGTTTGGATGGGCACAAGTCACTCTAGTTTCCCACCAGGAAGAAGAATTAACCAAAGGCTCAGCCTGAAGCCCTGGAACCAGACTAGTGCCTAAAGCCATCCTGCGGTATTGCAGCCAGCTCACAAATAGGCGAGTTGAAAAATGGAAATCAGGGGCACAGCAATTCACAAACTTGCAGAGTTATAAAGGACAACTATCATCCAGAAATATATTGAGGAAAGTCAGTGAAGAGGATTTGAATGCAAGGCAGAATTGAAGGAAACAGATTTCAAGAGGTAGATTGGAGTCATCTTTAAAGCACATGAAAAGCGACAGAATTTCGACAATGTTGCCCTTGGCTGAAAAGGGACTATGTGTATTTTCCTGAATATATTCGGGAAAAAATGCATATGCCCTTTTTGGCCAAGCAAGCCATCAGGCATTGCAAATCCACACTACAGAGAAGTGTCCCTTACCTCCAGTCAAAAGGGCCATCCACAAATAGTGTAAAAACCACAAATGCAGGACAGGCCATGGAGAAAAGGGAGCCTGGTTACGCCGATGGACAGGATGTAAATTGCCAACAGCCTCTCTGGAGAACTGTATGTTGTTTTCTAAAACAGAGCTACAGAGCATAGCACACTTCCACTCATGGGCGTGTATTTTGGGAAAACTAAAAATCCACAACACACAGCCAGCCCAAACTTTAGGGCTGCTCTGTTTACAAGAACCTCGACTTCAGTACACTTTAAATATCCCAGGAAAGGAAAAAAAAATAGATATAGATGTTGTGGTACTTATATACAATGGAATGTCACTCAGACATAAAATCAATGTCATAAGGCCAATAGCAGCTTAATGAGTGGCTTTAGATACGATGATGCTAAGTGAAATGAGCCACAAAGTAAAAGAAACTTATTGTAATATATCACTTATAGAGGGAATGTAAACATGGCTACACATGAACTGAATTTCAAAAGAGAACAGAGTTACACATTTAGAAAACACACTTATGCCTCCTTAAGGGGAAAGGTGACGTGGGGTGATGTGTAAAAGCAGAGTTTGAAATTAGCACAGATCGCATTCCATATACCAAATATGTAATAGACAAGACCTACTCCTTTCTCAATGAACTGGACACAAAACACCCTATTCACTGAAGAGGAATATATCTGACTGGTAATAACCTTGAAACCTATGTATTTATATGTCTCCATAATGGAATCAAGTGTATGTAGATTGGCATAAACACAGATCAATGGAACAGAACAGAAAGCCCAGAGATAAACCTACATACCTATGGCTATCTCATCTATGACAAAGGAGCTAAGGATATACAATGGAGAAAAGACAGTCTCTTCAGTAATTGGTGCTGGATAACCTGGACCCCTACACATAAAAGAATGAAATTAGAACACTCCATAACACCATACATAAAAATAAACTCTAAATTGATTAGAAATCTAAATATAAGACCAGACACTATAAAACACTTAGAGGAAACCATAGGCAGAACACTCTATGACATAAATCACAGCAAGATCCTTTTTGACCCACCTCCTAGAGAAATGGAAATAAAAACAGAAATCAATAAATGGGACCTAATGAAACGTAAAAGCTTTTACACAGTACAGGAAAACATAAACAAGATGCAAAAACAACCCTCAGAATGGGAGAAAATATTTTCAAATGAAGCAATTGACAAAGGATTAATCTCCAAACTTTACAAGCACCTCATGTAGCTCAATATCACAAAAACAAACAACCCAATCCAAAAACGGGCAGAAGACCTAAATAGACATTTCTCCAAAGAAGATATACAGATTACCAAGAAACACATGAAAGGATGCTGAACATCACTAATCATTAGAGAAATGCAAATCAAAACTACCCTGAGGTATCACCTCACAGCAGTCAGAGTGGCAATCATCAAAAAAATCTACAAAACAATAAATGCTGGAGAGGCCTTTATTGGAGAAAAGGGAACACACTTGCACTGTGGGTGGGAATGTAAATTGATATGGGCATTAGGGAGAACAGTACGGAGGTTCCTTTAAATAACTAACAATAGAAGTACCATACGACACAACAATCCAACTACTGGACATTTGCCTTGTGAAAACCATAACTCAAAAAGAGTTATGTACAAAAATGTTCATTGCAGCTCTATTTGCAATAGCCAGGACATGGAAACAACTTAAGTGTCCATCAACAGATGAATGGATAAAGAAGATCTGGCACATATATACAATGGAATATTACTCAGCCATACATAGGAATGAAATTGGGTCATTTGTAGAGACGTTGATGGATCTAGAGACTGTCATACAGAGTGAAGTATGTCAGAAAGAGAAAAACAAATATTGTATATTAATACATATATGCGGAACCTAGAAAAATGGTACAGATGAACCAGTTTGCAGGGCAGAGATAGAGACACAGATGTAGAGAACAAACATATGGACACCAAGGGGGGAACACCATGTGAGGGTGGTGGTGGGATGAATTGGGAGACTAGGATTCACATGTGCACACTTATATGTATAAAATAGATATCCAATAAGAACCTGCTGTATAAAAGAAATAAATAAATTTTAAAAAATTAAAAATAAATAAATAACATTTAATCAAATAAAACAGAAAAACAGTTTTTCCCTTCACATAGATGTCTTTATATTAATGCATTATTTCCATGTTTATATCTCCAAATTATAAAAAAAAGAGGAATAAATAAAATCTACCTTGAACCAAAAAGAAAAAAAGAAAAAAAAAAAAAAAAAAAAAAAACAGAACCCACCAGTTATACAGAGGAAAATCCTATCAGGGCACTTGCTCCAGTGGTAAAAAATTCTTAAGTTGGTCAGAGGTGGGAAATCGTCTCCCATGCACTCAGCAGCACTCCCCCCCACAAGGAGCATCCTCATTGCAAAGCTGGGGGACTGTGTCGAGGCGTCTGTGAGTAAATGTGAGCTGAGCCCCAGTCCTGCTGCAGCTGAACTCTTCCCACCCTTTCCAGGTAAAACACCTGAATATGTACAAGCACTTGCAAGCCTAGAGGAAGGGCTGTGGAGCCACACCAGCGACAGCACGCAGGCCGACTTGGTGCCTGCAGGCCAGTCAGGATGGTCCTGGCCCCAGATGCTCTTCTGGAATCTTTCCATTTCCCTGCCTGAGATACCCCTCCTGCCATGGCCCCCACTGCTTTTTTACTTCCTCACCTCTGCCTGGGGAGAAATTCCAGCGGCAGGTATGGATGACACATCCTCTTCTTTAGCAGGTGGCAGCCTGGCAACTCCTGCAGAAAGTCCAGCAGAGCCCCACTCACACTGGGCCACCCACAAAGCCACGGCCTCTCCCTCCGTACCACCACCCCAGGCCCGACACTGCTGACGGGGCAGAGAATATGGCATCAGGCACAGCTACAGGTGCTCTTGCTGACTGGAGTGGTGTTTATATTGACCTCAACACAGGCACACCTGGGGAGGGCTGGCAGGCAGTGTCAGGCTGCCCAAATCAGCCAATCCTCACCCCTCAGGGGCTCAGAGTTGCAGAAAATGAAACTTGTTAAACGGGCCAGGCCCAAGGAAGAGGTGTGGGCTCTTGAGAGTCAGGCTAGACAAGGGGCTGCATCTGCAGCTTGTTTTCTTATCATTTTATATGGTCCATGAGTGGAAAACAACTTCAAGAAGACCGTATCCTAATGAGAGGAACCCAGGAGTCAGGTAGAGGAGTGATGGTGGGTGGAGACAGAGGCCTGGTGCCCTGGCTGCAGTGGAAGTGTCTGGAAGACCAGGCAGAGAGAGGCTGCACAGAGTGATAGCCAGGGTCACAGACCTGTCAGAGCTGCTGTTTGTTAGTTCAAGTCCTGCTCGGAGGTGTTCTGTGTCAGCTGTGAGTGACAGGTGAGCTGGGGTTTCTCTGCAAGGTGGGCTATGTGCACAGTTCCTGTGTGTCCAGCCCTGCTGGGGTACCTACCCAGGGGAGTTCCGTATCCTGGGAAGGGCCTGACTATGAGAGCCCCATGGGCTGCTGGGTAGCTGCACAGGTGAGCTCCATACCCTGGGAAGGACTTGAACACGAGAGCCCCGTGGGCTGTGGGGTGCGGGATGCAGCCCAGGTGAGCTCCATATCCTGGGATTGGCCTGGCCACGAGAGCCCCATGGGCTGCTGGAGACCTGGTAAAGGATATCAGGACAGTCAGTGAAGCCACCGAGGATATACATCCAGTAGCTCCTATTTCCTACACCCTGCTGCTCATTCTACCATCCACCAGGCCATGGCATTCTGTATTACACTTCAATGATGCCTTCTTCTGTATTCCATTCATCTCAGAGTCACAAGAATTTTTGGCTTCTGAGTGGCAGGACACAACATGCAACACAAGCAATAATGCTGGGCCGTCCTGCCCCAATGGTTCAAAAATCCCCACACCATCATTGGGGAAATGTCCTCTAAAGACCTAAAAGTTCTACCTCTGTAAAAGGGAACTCTCCTTCAATATGCAGATGACATTCTGATCGCCAGGCCTACTAAAGACGCCTCAGAAATAACTAGCCAAGAAAGGATAGAAGGTGTCCAAGAAAAAGGCTCAAATATCACAGGCTCAGGTGACATGCCTGGGCTTCATTCTCACAGATATTCAGAGAAACGCATCCCAGGATAGGGTACAAGCCATTTGCAGCCTTACCTCTTCTAAAACTAGAAGACAGCTTAGGGGTTCCTGGGGAGGCCAAGGTTTTCTGCATCTGGATCCCTAACTACAGTGTAATAGCTGGGCCTCTACATGAAACACTGACATGAAAAGATGATGATCCTTTTGTACAGAATCCAGAAGCAGCCTTTCAAGAATGGAAAGAGCAGTCAATTCAGACCCTTGCCCAGGAACTCGCTAATTTAGCTAAACCCTTTGACCTTTACATACCCGGTCAAAGGTTAATTGCCCTTGGAGCCTTAGTGCAAAAACTGGGACCACTTGAAATGGAGCAACACAAGAATGCCCTTCAGGTATGATAAACTATGGTCACCAAGGGCTTTGCCCAACGACTCATCAGGCCAGGATACTGGGGTATCTAAAAAGCTAGAAATCAGCAGCCCACAAGGCCAGCTCCCTCCTAAGGGAAAAGGACCCCACGTCGTGATCCTAACCACCCATCATGCCCTGAAGTTGCAGGGGTCGCTCTGTGGACACACTGACCTCGATTGAGGAGGCCCTCCTACTCCAACCTCCAGAGAGACAAATGGGGGCAACGGGCCCCCAAGACGACTAGTGTAACCATCACTTGACCTGGAGTTTCTCTCAGAAAACAACAAGACTGTGCCCCGAAAGAGCAGACTACTGCTTGCAGGACTTACTGCACCCAGAGGGGAGCTAATAAGCTTGGCGGGGGAAAGGTATATCACGCTTTCACCATAGAAAACTCTACAGACACCGCGGTGATGGTGGCCAATATGACCGGCTGGACTGCTGGCTACTTCTAAAGGCCGTTGACTCAGTGGACGTCATGGTCCTGGATCACCACTGACCCTGGACTGTCTGGGAGTTGCGCGGGCACGGTTCTGACACATGGTGCTGTTTGTACATTAATTCAGGGACCTACTTAAAGAAAGCACAGACTACTGGTCAGAGCATCTAGGCTGTCAAAAACCGTCAGCCTAAGGTCACCGAACAAATGTGGGGTGGGGTGAAACCTGCCACCTCAGCATCTCTGCACATCTCTCTCCTGGACACTTAAAGGTCATTAGAATCTATAACACTTCAAATGCTGGTGCTCAGGCATACGAGAAGTGAGGCAGGAGGCCTTGGCACAATCAACCTCACATGGAGGCTGTTGGGGAGACGTTTTGCCCCTCCCCATAGTATCAGGGCTCCCACCACAGCATGAAGCAGTTACATAGAGGGGTCTGGGCCTCCCTGGTGGCGCAGTGGTTGAGAGTCCACCTGCCGATGCATGGGATACGGGTTCGTGCCCCGGTCTGGGAGGATCCCATATGCCGCGGAGCCGCTGGGCCCGTGAGCCATGGCCGCTGAGCCTGTGGGTCCGGAGACTGTGCTCCACAGGGGGAGAGGCCACAACAGTGAGAGGCCCGTGTAAAGCAAAAAAAAAAAAAAAAAAAAAAAAAAAGAAAAAAAAAGAGGGTTCTGCACCCTCAACACCCGAAGAATGAGGAACAGAATAAAAAGCAGAGGAGGTATTCGTCTCTGGCAACGTTCATTAAAAATTCCTGGGAGATAAAAAGAGAATCTGGGCAATAAAATAAAGTCTAACATGTTTTTCCTTTGTGCTTTGTCTAATTTCACGTGCTCCTAGGGTTCCACATGCAGAGGTCCCACACCCAGCACTTCAGACCCAATTTCCTAGTGCAGAATGGCTGGGTCCACACCTCAGCTAGCGGGGTCCCATGCAGACTCCACGGCATAGAGCCTGAGCTTCAGCCAACCCAGCCCTCGAGACCTCCATCCCCTCCCTCCCAGTGACGCTCCTGGGATACCTACACAGCATCCCAGCCCACAGCCCGTGGGGGAGTGCACGCTCTCACCTCTCCATTCTGTTTTAAAAATAATGTTTCCTTTGCTTCTGAACCAAACTCACTCTTGATCTGTTGGCTCCAATGACACTGGGCACGGGGACTCCTGTTGGGGTCCACTCTGGAGGATCAGTAACAGAAATTGAGAACATTGTAACTTCAATGAACAGATGTGTGAGCCAAACTGTAGTTAACATAGAGCAGTGTATAATGCTCGGGTAAAATAAGATGTTTCTAAGACTTATCTTTGATATTTCCATCACTTTACTATAAGCAAGTTCAGTGAAGACGACTGTCTTATTTGTCAGGTCAACATTAGAGAAATGAAGTGATTTATTTCCATGGATGTACATCGAATACTCATGGCTGAAGCTTCAATCTTGTTTTGAATGCTTTTCCATTGAAAATGATACCTCTCTTTCAGCTCCCCCATTTCTGAGAAGTATAAAATCTTATAATTTATTATTACCAAAGGGGAAAGGTAGGAGAAGGGATAAAATAACAGTGTGGGATTAACACATACACACTGCTATGTATAAAATAGATCATCAACAAGGAACTACTGTATAGCACAGGGAACTACACTGAATATTTTGCAATAACCTATAAGGGGAAATAATCTGAAAAAGAATAGATATTTTTATTGACATTGTCTATCAAAGACAGATATAATGTAACCTAAGCAAGGCCGATGGTGAACGCTTCTGACCCTGAAGATTTCAATCATCTAAAGTTTGGGCTCTGCCTATTTCCCAAGGCCTTTAATGGACATACGTGTAGCTGTAGCTTAAAAATTCCCCAGTTTGGGGTACGGGGAGGCACTGATTTGGAAAAATCCCTGGTGTTCTCCTTCCATGCACGGGACCCTTCCTACAGCTAAAACATGCCTTTCACACCTAGAGGAGGGTACACCGTTTGATCGGAAAGAGTTTGGAAAAGGCACCTCTTCTCCTCATCGCCTGGTGCTCGGGTTCACCCCACCAGCATCTTTCCTGACAATCTCCTCACTTGGGGATATCAGCACCATCAACATCCTGTTGCACACAGTTTGGAATTTGTCCAGAGGATGAAGCGGAAGGATGAGAAAAATTTAGAGGCAAGTCTTAGGTCTTCAGACAGGCACATGCCACTCTAATTTCCAATCTGGAAGACAAATTAATCAAAGGCTAGAATTGCCCACGGAAACAGAATAGGGCTAGAGGAAATCCCGCTGTTTTGTGTCCAGTTTCCAAAAACACAAGTTGAAAAATGGAAATCAGGGGCACTAAAATTCATGAAACTGCAGAGTTGAAAATATCTATCGTCGAAAAATGTCTTGAGGTAAGTCACAGAAAAGGACTTGTAAGCAAGGGAGAGTGGCAGGAAACAGATTTGAAGAGGTAGAAAGGACTCCCCATTAAAGCACAAGAAAAGGGGCTGAACATCGCCAATGATGCAGTTGGCCCAAAAGGGCGTATGCAATTTTTTCCAAATATATTCAAGTAAAGGCCATACACACTTTTTATCCAACCCGACAGGTGGGCACTGGAAATCAATACTACAAAATGTATCACTTCACATCAGTCAGAAGGGCCATCCACATAAAGTGTAAACACCAGAAATGCAGGACAGGGCGAGGAGAAAAGGGAGCACTGTGAGGCTGATAGTGGAATTGTAATTTGCCAACGGCCACTATGGAGAAGTGTATTGTGTTTGCTAAAACATCTAAAAGATGAGCTACAGAGCATAGGGCACTTGCACTCATGGACGTATCTGCACTGTGATGAAAAGGTCATGGAGCATTGTGGTGACATATTTCACAGAGCATTGTGATGATGAGGGCATTGACCATTGTGATGACACAGGTCATGAAGCCTTGTGATGATGGGACACACGGAGCATTGTGATGACTGGGGTCATGTAGCATTGTGATGACAGGGGCATGGAGCATTGGTCTGACAAGTTTCATGGATAATTGTGTTGACAGTGGGCATGGCACATTGTGATGACAAGGGCATGGAACATTGTGATGACAAGGTCATGGAGTATGGTGAAGACAGGTGTCAGGGAGCATTGTGATGGCATATTTCATGTACCATTGTGATGACAATGGCATGGAGCATTGTGATGCCAAGTGTTATGGAGGATTGTGATGACAAAGGTAATGGAGCATTGTGATGACAAAGGCTTGGAGCATTGTGAGGACAAGGGTCATGGAGCATTGTGATGACAAGGGCATGGAGCATTGTGATGACAACGGCCATTGAGAATTTTGATGAAAATATCGTGAAGCATTGTGATGACAAAGGCATGGGGCTTGCTATGACAGGGGTCAGGGGGCATTGCGATGACAAATGCATGGAGAATTGTGATGAAAAGGGCATGTAACATTGTGATAAGAACTGTCATGGAGCATTGTGATGACAAGGACATGGAGAATTGTGATGACCAGGGCATGGAGCATTGTGATGGCAAGACCGTGGAGCACTGTGATGAGAAGACCATGGATAATTCTGGTGACGAGCATCATGGAGCACTGTAATGACAAGGGGCATGGAGCATTGTGATGATACGTCTCATGGAGCATTGTGATGACAGGGGTCATGGATCATTGTGATGACAAGGGTCATGGAGTATTGTGATGACAAGCTTGTGGAGTATTGTGATGACAAAGCATTTAACACTGTGATGGGAAGTGTCATGGAACATAGTATTGCCAAGAACGTGGAGAATTGTGATGAGAGGGAACATGGAGCATTGTGACGACCAGGGCATGGAGCATTGTGATGGCAAGACCGTGGAGCACTTTGATGAGAAGACCATGGATAATTTTGAGGATGAGTGTCATGGAGCGCTATAATGAAAAGGGGTGTGGATAATTGTGATGACAGTGGCCATGGAACATTGTGATGACAAGAGTCGTGGAGCATTTTAATGACAAGCGTGTGGAGCATTGTGATGAGAAGACCACGAATAATTGTGAATGGCCAGCGTCATGGAGCACTGTAATGACACGTGGTATGGAGCATTGTGATGAAAAATGCATGGAGCCTTTTCGTGACAGGGTTAGGAGCATTCTCATGACAAGTGTCAGGGAGCATTTTGATGACAAGTGTATTGAGAATTGTGATGACAAAGGTCATGGAGCATTGTGATGAAAAGGGCATGGAGTATTGTGATGACAGGCATCATGGAGCGTTGTGATGACAAGGGTTATGGAACATTGTGATCACAAGTGTTTGGAGCATTGTGAAGACAGAGGTCATGGATCATTGTTATTTCAAGGAGCATGGAGCATTGTGATGACAGGGGTCATGGAGCATTGTGATGTCAGGGGACATGGAACATTTTGATGAAAAAGGTCATGGAGCATTTTGGTGACAGGGGTTATGGAACATTGTGATGTCAGGGGTCATCGGACATTGTGATGATAAGTGCATGTAGCATTGTGATGACAAGGTTTATGGAGCATTGTGATGACAACATTGTGGAGCACTGTGATGACAAGCGCATGGCAAATTGTGATGACATGTGTCAAGGAGCATCGTGCTGTCAAGCGAATGGAGCATTGTAATGACAACGGTCATGGAGCATTGTGCTGAGAAAGGCATAGAGTATTGTGATGACAAGGGTAAAGAGCATTGTGATGAAAAGTTCATGGAGCATTGTGGTTAAAAATGTCACAGAGACTGTTGATGATGAGGGCATGGACCATTGTGATGACAAAGGTCATGAAGCATTGTGATGACTGGAGTCACGGAGCATTGTGATGACAGGGGTCATGGAGCTTTGTGATATCAAGGGCATGGAGCATTGTGAAGACCAGGTCATACAGTATTGTGAAGACAGGTGTCAGGGAGCATTGTGATGATATATGTAATGGCCCATTGTGATGACAATGGCATGGAGCATTGTGATGCAAGTGTCATGGAGGATTCTGATGACAAAGGTAATGGAACAGTGTGAGGACAATGGCTTGGAGCATTGTGATGACAAGGGTCAGGGAGCATTGTGCTGACAAGTGCATGGAGAATTGTGATGACAAGGGTCATGGAGCATTTTGATGACAAGCTTGTGGAGTATTTTGATGACAATGGCATGGATCATTGTGATGAAAACTGCATGGGGCATTGTGAGGAAAAAGGCATGGAACCTTTTCGTGACAGGGTTCATGGAGCATTCTGAAGACAAGTGTCAGGGAGCATTGTGATGACAAGTGTATTGAGAATTGTGATGACAAAGGTCATGGAGCATTGTGATGAAAAGGGCATGGAGTATTGTGATGACAGGCATCATGGAGCTTTGTCATGACAAGTGTTATGGAACTTGGTGATCACAAGTGTTTGGAGCATTGTGATGACACAGGTCATGGATCATGTTGATTTCAAGAAGCATGGAGCATTGTGATGGCAAGGGCAAGAAACAATGTGATACCAAGTTTCATGGAGGATTGTGATGACCATGGTAAAGGAGTATTGTTATGACAAGCTCATAGAACATTGTAATGACAAGTTCATGTAGCATTTTGCTGACAAAGGCATGGAGAATTGTGATGACAGGTGTCATGGAGCACTGTGATGACATGCGTCACAGTGCATTGTGTATACAGGGGTCATGGAGCATTGGGATGAAAAGGGCATGGATCATTGTGATGACAAGTGCCATGGAAGATTGGGCTGAAAATGTTTATGGAGTATTGTGATGACAGGGGTCATGGAGCATTGTGGTGACAAGACTCCCGGCTCACTGTGTTGTCAGGGGTAATGGAGTGTTGTGATGACAGTGGTCATGGAGCATTGTGATGATATTGGTCATGGAGCATTGTGATGAGAGTGTCATGGAGAATTGGGCTGAAAATGTTCATGGAGTACTCTGATGACAGGGGTCATGGAACATTGTGATGACAAGGATATGGAGCATGGTGATGACAAGGTCCTGGAGCATTGTGATGAGAAGGCCATGGAGACATGTGATGAAAACTATCATGGAGTATTCTGATGAAAAGGGGCATGGAGCATTGTGATTACAGTGGTCTTGGAGCATTGTTATGACAAGGGCATGGAGCATTGTGAAGAGAATGACATGGAGCATTCTGATGAATGTGTCATGGAGCACTGTGATGACAAGTGCATGGAACATTGTGATTACAGGTGTCTTGGAGCACTGTGATGAAAAGGGCATGGATCACTGTGATGCAGAAGGCATGGAGCCTTGTCATGACAGTGTTCAAGGAGCATACTGAAGACAAGTGTCAGGGAGCATTGTGATGAGCAGTGTATTGAGCATTGTGATGACAAAGGTTATGGAGCATAGTGATGAGAAGACCATGGATAACTGTGATTATGAGCATCATGGGGTATTTTGATGATAAGTGTTATGGAATATTGTGATCACAACGGTTTGGAGCATTGTGATGACAGAGGTCATGGAGCATTTTGATTTCATTGTGATGAAAATAGCCTGAAGCATTATGATGATGGGCATGGTGCATTGTGATGATAGGATTCATGGAGCTTTGAGATGAAAAGGGGCATCGAGCATTTTGATAACAAGGGTCTTGGAGCATTGTGATGACAAGGGCATGGAGCATTGTGATGAGAAGTCCATGGAACATTCTGATGACATGCGTCATGGGGCTTTCTGATGACAAGGGCATGGAGCATTGTGATTACAGGGTTCTTGGAACATTGTGATGACAAGTGTCATGGAGCTTTGTGAATGACAAGGCCGTGGAACATTGTGATGGCAGGGGTCATGAAACATTGTTATGTCAGGTGTAATGGAACATTGTGATGAGAAGGGCAGGAAGCATTGTTGTGAAATATTCCATGGATTATTGTGATGAGAGTGGGCATGGAGCATTGTGATGACAAGAGCACGGAACGCTGTGATACATTGGTCATGGAGGATTGTAATGACAAGGGCATGGAGCATTGTGATGAGAAGGGCATCGAGCAATGTGATGACAAGTGTCATGGAGCTTTGTGATGACAAGGGCATGGAGCAATGTGATGAGAGTGTTCATGGAGCATTGTGATGACAATGACATGGAGCATTGTGATGTCAAGGGTCATGGAGCTTTGTGATGACAAAAGTCATGGAGCATTTTGATGACAAGGGCGTGGTGCATTGTGATGAGAAGGGCAGGGAGCAGTTTGAGGACAGGGTTATGCAGCAATTTGATGAAAATTGTAATGGAACAATTTGATGACATGGGTTATAGAACATTGTGATGTCAGGGGTCATGGAGCTTTGGGATGAAAAGTGTCATGTAGCATTTTGATGACAGGGGTTGTGGAACATTGTGATGCCAGGGGTCATGGAACATTGTGATGATAAGGGGAGGTAGCATTGTGATGACAGGGGTCATGGAACATTGTGATTACAGGGGTGAGGGAGTAATGTGATGACTAGTGATGGAACATTATGATATCTCATGTGAGAGAGCATTTTGATGAGAAGTGCATGGAGCATTGGGATTATAAGGTTTATGGAGCATATCGATGAAAAGGTTGTGGACCGTTGTGATGAAAAGCACGTGGCACATTGTGATGACAAGGGTCATGGAGCATTGTTCTGACAAAGACATGGAGCACTGTGATGAAAATTTCATGGAACATTTTGGTAAAAAATATCACAGAGACTTTTGATGACTCAGTAATGGACCATTGTGATGACAAAGGTCATGGAGCATTTTGGTGACAAGGTCATGGAGCATTCTGATTACAGGGGTCTTGGAGCATTGTGATGAAAAGGGCATGGATCATTGTGATGAAAACTGCATGGAGCCTTGTCTTGAGAGGGTTCAAGGAGCATACAGACAACAATTGTCAGGGAGCATATTGATGACAAGTGTATTGAGCATTGTGATGACAAAGGTCATTGAGCATTGTGATGAGAAGACCATGGATAATGTGAGGACGAGCGTCATGGGGCACTGTGATTACAAATGTTATGGAATATTGTGATCACAAGGGTTTGGAGCATTGTGATGACAGGGTCTTGGAGCAATTTGATGAAAAGAGTAAAGGAACATTTTGATGACAGGTGTTATGGAACATTGTGATGTCACGGGTCATGGAGCACTTTGATGAAAAGGGTCATGTAGCATTTTCATGATAGGGGTATAGAACATTGGGATGTCAGGGTTCATCGAACGTTGTGATGATAATGCCTGTAGCATTGTGGTGACAGGAGTCATGGAGCAATTTGATGAAAAGGGTCAAGGAACATTTTGATGACAAGGGTTATGGAACATTGTGATGTCATGGGTCATGGAGCTTTTTGATGAAAAGGATCATGGAGCATTTTGATGACAGGTGTTATGTAACATTGTGATGACAGGAGTTATGGAACATTGTGATGACAGGGGTGAGGGAGTATGGTGACGAATAGTGATTTAACATTGTGATATCAGTGGTGAGAGAGCATTTTGATGAGAAGTGCATGGAGCATTGTGATGACAAGGTTTATGGAGTATTGTGATGACAAGATTGTGGAGCACTGTGATGTCAAGCGCATGGTGCATTGTGATGACATCTGTCATAGAGCATTGTGCTGACAAGCGCATGGAGCATTGTGATGACAAGGGTCATGGAGCATTGTGCTGAGAAAGGCATAGAGCATGGTGATGACAAGGGTCAAAGAGCATTGTGATGAGAAGTTCATGGAGCATTCTGGTTAAAAACGTCACAGAGACTGTTGATGATGAGGGCATGGACCATTGTGATGACAAAGGTCAAGAAGCATTGTGATGAATGGAGTCACAGAGCATTGTGATGACAGGGGTCATGGAGCATTGTAATAACAAGGGAATGGAGCATTGTGATGACAAGGACATGGAGCATTGGTCTAATAAGTTTCATGGATTATTGCGATGAGAGTTGGAATGGCGCATTGTGATGACAAGGGCATGGAGCATTGTGATGACCAGGTCATGCAGTATTGTGAAGACAGTTGTCAGGGAGCATTGTGATGACATATATAATGGCCCATTGTGATGACAATGGCATGAAACATTGTGATGCCAAGTGTCATGGAGGATTCTGAAGACAAAGGTAATGGAGCATTGTGATGACAATGGCTTGGAGCATTATGATGACAAGGGTCAGGTAGCTTTGTGCTGAGAATTGCATGCAGAATTATGATGACAAGGGTCATGGAGCATTCTGATGACAAGCTTGTGGAGTATTTTGATGACAATGGCATGGAGCATTGTGATGAACATGGCATGGGGCATTGTGATGAAAAAGTCATGGAGCCTTTCGTGACAGGGTTCAAGGAGCATTCTGACGACAAGTGTCAGGGAGCATTGTGATGACAAGTGTATTGAGAATTGTGATGACAAAGGTCATGGAGCATTGTGATGAAAATGGCATGCAGTATTGTGATGACAGGCATCATGGAGTGTTGTGATGACAAGTGTTATGGAACATTGTGATCAAAAGGGTTTGGATCATTTCGATGACAGAGGTCATGGATCATTTTGATTTCAAGGAGCAGGGAGCATTGTGATGACAAGGTCATGAAGCAATGTGATCCCAAGGTTCATGGAGGATTTTGATGACAATGGTAATGGAGTATTGTGTTGACAAGCGCATAGAGCATTGTAATGAAAAGGTCATGTAGCATTTTGCTGACAAAGCATGGAGCATCGTAATGACAGGTGTCATGGAGCACTGTGATGAAAAGCGTCACGGAGCATTGTGAATACAGGGGTCATGGAGCATTGGGATGACAAGAGCATGGATCATTGTGATGACAGGGATCATGGAGCATTGTGATGACAGAGGTCATGGAGAATTTTGATTTCACTGTGCTGACAATAGCCGGAAGCATTATGATGATGGGCATGGTGCATTGTGATGACAGTGTTCATGGAGCATTGAGATGAAAAGGGGCATGGAGCATTGTGATTACAGGGGTCTTGGAGCACTGTGATGACAAGGGAATGGAACATTTTGATGAGAAGGCCATGGAACATTCTGATGACATGTGTCATGGAGCTTTGTGATGACAAGGGCATGGAACATTGTGATTACAGGTGTTTTGGAGCATTGTGATGACAAGGGTCATGGTGCCTTGTGATGGCAAGGCCATGGAACATTGTGATGGCAGGGGTCATGGAACATTGCTATGACAGGGGTAATGGAGCATTTTGATGAGAAGGGCATGGAACTTTGTGATTACAAAGTTTATGGAGCATAGCCATGACAAAGTTGTGGACCGTTGGGGTGAAAAGCGCGTGGCACGTTGTGATGATAAGGGACATGGAGTATTTTTCGGACAAATGCATGGAGGATTGAGATGACAAGGGTCAAGGAGCATTGTGATGAAAATTTCATGGAGCATTGTGGTTACAAATGTAACAGAGCCCTGTGATGATGCGGGCATCGACCATTGTGATGACAAATGTTATGAAGAATTGTGATGACTGGAGTCACGGAGCACTGTGATGACAGGGGTCATGGAGCATTGTGATGACAAGGGCATGGAGCATTGTGATGCCAAGTGTCATGGAGGATTCTGATGACAAATGTAATGGAGCATTGTGATGACAATGGCTTGGAGCATTGTGATGACAAGTGTCAGGGAGAATTGTGCTGACAAGTGCATGGAGAATTGTGATGACAACGGTCATGGAGCGTTCTGATGACAAGCTTGTAGAGTATTTTGATGACAATGGCATGGAGCATTGTGATGCCAAGTGTCATGGAGCATTGGGCTGAAAATGTTCATGGAGTATTGTGATGACAGGGGTCATGGAGCATTGTGATGAGTAGGGAATGGATCATTGTGATGACAAGTGTCCCGGATCATTGTGTTGTCAGGTGTCATGGAGTGTTGTGATGACAGTGGTCATGGAACATTTTTATGATATTTTTCATGGAGCATTGTGATGAGAATTTCATGGAGCATTGGGCTGAATATATTCATGGAGTATTGTGATGACAGGGGTCATGGAGCATTGTGATGACAAGGGAATGCAGCATGGTGATGACAAGGTCCTGGAGCATTGTGATGATAAAAGCATGGAGACTTGTGATGACAAGTCTCATGGAGCATTCTGATGAAAAGGGGCATGGAGCATTGTGATTACAAGGGTCTTCTAGCATTGTGATGACAAGGGCCTGGAACATTGTGAGGAGAAGGCCATGGAGCATTCTGATGACATGTGTCATTGAGCTTTGAGATGACAAGGGCATGGAGCACTGTGATTACAGGTGTCTTGGAACATTGTGATGAAAAGGCATGGATCATTGTGATGAAAAGGCATGGAGCCTTGTCATGACAGGGTTCAAGGAGCATACTGACGACAAGTGTCAGGGAGCATTGTGATGACAAGTGTATTGAGAATTGTGATGACAAAGGTCATGGATCTTTGTGATGAGAAGACCATGGATAATTGTGATGATCAGCGTCATAGGGTGTTGTGATGTTAAGTGTTATGGAACATTGTGATCACAAGGGTTAGGAGCATTATGATGACAGTGGTCATGGATAATTTTGATTTCATTGTGATGACAATAGCCTGAATCATTTTGATGATGGGCATGGAGCATTCTGATAAGAGGCTTCATGGAGCATTGAGATGAAAAGTAGTATGGAGCATTGTGAATACAGGGGTCTTGGAGCATTGTCATGACAAGGGCATGGAGGATTGTGATGAGAAGGCCATGGAACATTCTGATGGCATGTGTCATGGGGCTTTGTGATGACAAGGGCATGGAGCATTGTGATTACAGGGGTCTTGGAGCATTGTGATGACAAGGGTCATGGAGCCTTGTGATGACAAGGCCGTGGAACATTGTGTGGGCAGGTGTCATGGAGCATTGTTATGACAGAGGTAATGGAGCATTGTGATGAGAAGGGAATTGAGCATTGGTCTGAAAGGTTTCATGGATTTTTGTGATGAGATTGGGCATATAGCACTGTGATGACAAGGGCAAGGAACACTGTGATACATGGGTCATGGAGGATTGTAATGACAAGGGCATGGAGCATTGTGATGAGAACGGCATCGAGCTTTGTGATGAGAAGTGTCATGGAGCTTTGTGATGACAAGGGCATGGAGCAATGTGATGAGAGGGTTCATGGAGCATTGTGATGACAATGACATGAAGCATTGTGATGCCAAGGGTCATGGAGCTTTGTGATGACAAAGTCATTGAGCATTTTGATGACAAGGGTGTGGTGCATTGTGATGAGAAAGGCAGGGAGCATTTTGATGACAGGGTCATGCAGCAATTTGATGAAAATTGTAATGGAACATTTTGATGACTGGGGTTATAGAACATTGTGATGCCAGGGGTCATGGAGCTTTGGGATGAAAAGGGTCATGGAGCATTTTGATGACAGTGGTTAAGGAACATTTTGATGTCATGGGTCATGGAACATTGTGATGATAAGTGGATGTAGCATTGTGATGACAGGGGTCATGGAACATTGTGATAACAGGGTTGAGTGAGGATTGTGATGACTAGTGATGGAACATTGTGATATCTCATGTGAGAGAGCATTTGGATGAGAAGTTCATGGAGCATTGTGATTACAAGTTTTATGGAGCATAGCGATGACAAGGTTGTGGATCATTGTGATGAAAAGTGCATGGCACTTTTTGATGACAACGGTCATGGAGCATTGTCCTGACAAAGGCATGGAGCATTGTGATGACAATGGTCACGGAGAATTGTGATGAAAGGTTCATGGAGCATTGTGTTTACAAAGGTCACAGAGCCTTGTGATGACGCACGCATGGACCGTTGTGATGACAAACGTTATGAAACATTGTGATGACTGGAGTCACGGAGAATTGTGATGACAGGGGTCATGGAGCATTGTGATAACAAGGGTATGGAGCATTGTGATGACAGGGGCATGGAGCATTGGTCTGACAAGTTTCATAGATTATTGTGGTGACATTGGACATGGTTTATTGTGATGACAAAGGCATGGAGCATTTTGATGAGAAGGCCATGGAACATTCTGATGACATGTGTCATGGAGCTTTGTGATGACAAGGGCATGGAGCATTTTGATTACAGGGGTCCTGGAGCATTGTGATGACAAGCGTCATGGAGCCTTGTGATGACAAGGCCGTGGAACATTGTGATGGCAGGGGTCATGGAGCATTGTTATGACAGGGGTCATGGAGCATTGTGATGACAAGGGCATGGAGCATTGTGATGACCGGGTCATTGAACATTGGTCTGACAAGTTTCCTAGATTATTGTGATGACAGTGGACATGGTTCATTGTGATGACAAGGGAATGGAGCATTGTGATGACAAGGGCATTGAGTATTGTGAAGACAGGTGTCAGGGAGCATTGTGATGACATATGTCATGGTCCATTGCGATGACAATGGCATGGAGCATTGTGATGCCAAATGTAATGGAGGATTGTGATGACAAATATAATGGAGCATTGTGATGACTAGGGCTTGGAGCATTATGTTGACAAGGGCCATTGAGAATTTTCATGACAATGTCGTGAAGCATTGTGATGATAAGGTCCTGGAGCACTGTGATGAGAAATACATGGAGCCTTGTGATGAAAAATCTCATGGATCATACTGATGAAAAGGGGCATGGAGCATTCTGATTACAGGCGTTTTGGAACATTATGATAACTATGGCATGGAGCATTGTGATGACAAGGGCATGGACCATTGGTCTAATAATTTTCATGGATTATTGTGATGACAGTTGGAATGGTGCATTGTGATGACAAGGGCATGGAGCATTGTGATGACCAGGTTATGCATTATTGTGAAGAGAGGTGTCATGGAGCATTGTGATGACATATGTAATTGCTCATTTTGATGACAATGTCATAGAGCATTGTGATGCCAAGTGTCATGGAGGATTCTTATGACAAAGGTAATGGAGCTTTGTGATGAAAATGGCTTGAAGCATTGTGATGACAAGGTCAGGAAGCATTGTTCTGACAAGTGCATGGAGAATTGTGATGACAATGGTCATGGAGCATTCGGATGACAAGCTTGTGGACTATTTTGATGACAATGGCATGGAGCATTGTGATGAAAATGGCATGGGGTTTTGTGATGAAACTTGCATGGAGCCTTTTTGTGACAGGTTTCAAGGAGCATTATGACGACAAGTGTCAGGGAACATTGTGATGACAAGTGTATAGAGAATTGTGATGACAAAGGTCATGAAGCACTGTGATGAAAAGGGCATGGATTATTGTGATGACAGGCATCATGGAGCGTTGTGATGACAACTGTTATGGAACATTGTGATCACAAGTGTTTGTAGCATTGTGATGACAGAGGTCATGGATCATTTTGATTTCAAGGAGCATGGAGCTTCGCGATGACAAGGGCATGAAGCAATGTGATCCTAGGTTCATGGAGGATTGTGATGACAATGGTAATGGAGTACTGTGATGACAAGCGCATAGAGCATTGTAATGACAAGGTCATGTAGCATTTTGCTGACAAAGTCATGGAGCATTGTGATGACAGGTGTCATGGAGCATTGTGATGACAAGCGTCACGGAGCATTGTGAATACAGGTGTCATGGAGCTTTGGGATGACAAGGGCATGGATGATTGTGATGAAAAGTGTCATGGAGCATTGGGCTGAAAATGTTCATGGAGCATTGTGATGACAAGGGAATGGAGCATTGTGATGACAAGAGTCCCGGATCATTGTGTCGTCAGGTGTCATGGAGTGTTGTGATGACAGTGGTCATGGAGCATTTTGATGATATTTGACATGGAGCACTGTGATGAGAATTTCATGGAGCATTGGGCTGAAAATGTTCATGGAGTATTGTGATGACAGGGGTCATGGAGCATTGTGATGACAAGGGAATGGAACATGGTGATGACAAGGTCCTGGAGCACTGTGATGATAAGAGCATGGAGATTTGTGATGACAAGTCTCATGGAGCATTCTAATGAAATGGGGCATGGAGCATTGTGATTACAGGGGTCTTGGAGCATTCTGATGACATGTGTCATGGAGCTTTGTGATGACAAGGGCATGGAGCACTGTGATTACAGGGGTCTGGGAGCATTGTGATGAAAAGGGCATGGATCATTGTGATGAAATGGCATGGAGCCTTGTCATGACAGGTTTCAAGGAGCATACTGACGACATGTGTCAGGGAGCATTGTGATGACAAGTGTACTGAGAATTGTGATGACAAAGGTCATGGAGCATTGTGATGAGAAGACCATGGATAATTGTGATGATGAGAGTCATAGTGTGTTGTGATGATAAGTGTTATGGAACTTTGTGATCACAAGGGTTTGGAGCATTATGATGACAGTGGTCTTGGATAATTTTGATTTCATTGTGATGACAATAGCCTGAAGCTTTATGATGATGGGCATGGTGCATTTTGATGACAGGCTTCATGGAGCATTGAGATGAAAAGGAGCATGGAGCATTGTGATTACAGGTGTCTCGGAGCACTGTCATGACAAGGGCATGTAGCATTGTGATGAGAAGGCCATGGAACATTCTGATGGCATGCGTCATGGAGCTTTGCGATGACAAGGGCATGGAGCATTATGATTACAGCAGTTTGGAGCATTGTGATGACAAGGATCATGGAGCTTTGTGATGACAAGGCCATGGAACATTGTGATGGCAGGGGTCATGGAGCATTGTTACGACATAGGTAATGGATCATTGTGATGAGAAGGGCACTGAGCATTGGTCTGAAATATTTCATGGATTACTGTGATGAGAAGGGCATTGAGCATTGTGATGACAAGTGTCATGGAGCTTTGTGATGACAAGGGCATGGAGCAATGTGATGAGAAGGTTCATGGAGCATTGTGATGAAAATTGCATGGAGCATTGTGATGCCAGGGGTCATGGAGCTTTGTGATGACAAAGGTCATGGAGCATTTTGATGACAAGGGTGTGGTGCATTGTGATGAGAAAGGCAGGGAGCATTTTGATGACAGGGTCATGCAGCAATTTGATGAAAAATGTAAAGGAACATTTTGATGACAGGGGTTATAGAACATTGTGATGCCAGGGGTCATGGAGCAATGGGATGAAAATTGTCATGGAGCATTTTGATGACAGTGGTTATGGAACATTGTGATGTCAGGGGTCATAGAACATTGTGCTGATAAGAGGATGCAGCATTGTGATGACAGGGTTCATGGAACATTGTGATAACAGGGGTGAGGAAAGATTGTGATGACTAGTGATGGAACACTGTGATATCTCATGTGAGAGAGCATTTGGATGAGAAGTGCATGGAGCATTGTGCTTACAAGGTTTATGGAGCATAACGATGACAAAGTTGTGGATCATTGTGATGAAAAGCGCATGGCACACTGTGATGACAAGTGTCATGGAGCATTGTTCTGACAAAGGCATGGAACATTGTAAGGACAAGGGTCACGCAGCATTGTGATGAAAAGTTCATGAGGCATTGTGGTTACAAATGTCACAGAGCCTTGTCATGACGCGGGCATGGACCGTTGTGATGACAAACGTTATGAAGAATTGTGATGACTGGAGTCACAGAGCATTGTGATGACAAGCGTCATGGAACCTTGTGATGACAAGGCCGTGGAATATTGTGATGGCAGGGGTCATGGAGCTTTGTTATGACAGGGGTCATGGAGCATTGTGATGACAAGGGCATGGAGCATTGTGATGACAGGGGCATGGAGCATTGGTCTGACAAGTTTCCTAGACTATTGTGATGACAGTGGACATGGTGCATTTTGATTACAAGGGCATGGAGTATTGTGATGACAAAGGCATGGAATATTGTGAAGACTGGTGTCAGGGAGCATTGTGATGACATATGTCATGGTCCATTGCGATGCCAATGGCATGGAGCATTGTGATGCCAAATGTAATGGAGGATTGTGATGACTAGGGCTTGGAGCATTATGATGACAAGGGCCATTGAGGATTTTCACGAAAATGTCATGAAGCATTGTGATGACAAGGTCCTGGAGCATTGTGATGAGAAAACCATGGAGACTTGTGATGACAAATCTCATGGAGCATACTGATGAAAAGGGGCATGGAGCATTCTGATTACAGGGATTTTGGAACACTGTGATAACTAGGGCATGGAGCATTGTGATGACAAGGGCATGCAGCATTGGTCTAATAAGTTTCATGGATTATTGTGATGAAACTTGGAATGGCGCATTGTGATGACAAGGGCATGGAGCATTGTGATGACAAGGTCATGCAGTATAGTGAAGAGAGCTGTCAGGGAGCATTGTGATGACATATGTAATGGCTCATTGAGATGACAATAGCATGGAGCATTGTGATGCCAAGTGTCATGGAGGATTCTGATGACAAAAGTAATGGAGCATTGTGATGACAAGGGCATGGAGCATTGTGATGACAAAGGTCATGGTGCATTGTGCTGACAAGTGCATGGAGAATTGTGATGACAAGGGTCATGCAGCATTCTGATGACAAGCTTGTGGAGTATTTTGGTGACAATGGCATGGAGCATTGTGATGAAAATGGCATGGGGCTTTGTGATGAAAAATGCATGGAGCCTTTTCATAACAGGGTTCAAGGAGCATTCTGATGACAAGTGTCAGGGAGCATTGTGATGACAAGTGTATTGAGAATTGTGATGACAAAGGTCATGGAGCATTGTGAAGAAAAGTGCATGGATTATTGTCATGGCAGGCATCATGGAGCGTTGTGATGACAAGTGTTATGGAACATTGTGATCACAAGGGTTTGGAGCATTGTGATGACAGAGGTCATGGATCATTTTGATTTCAAGGAGCATGGAGCATTGTGATGACAAGGGCATGAAGCAATGTGATCCCAAGGTTGATGGAGGAATGTGATGACAATGGTAATGGAGTATTGTGATGACAAGCGCATAGAGCATTGTAATAACAAGGTCATGTAGCATTTTTCTGACAAAGACATGGAGCATTGTGATGACAGGTGTCATGGAGCACTGTGTATACAGGGATCATGGAGCCTTGGGATGACAAGGGCATGGATCATTGTGATGACAAGAGTCATGGAGCATTGGGCTGAAAATGTTCATGGAGTATTGTGATGACTGGGGTCATGGAGCATTGTGATGAGTAGGGAATGGAACATTGTGATGACAAGAGTCCCGGATCATTGTGTTGTCAGGTGTCATGGAGTGTTGTGATGAGAGTGGTCATGGAGAATTTTGATGATATTTGTCATGGAGCATTTTGATGAGAATTTCATGGAGCATTGGGCTGAAAATGTTCATGGAGTACTGTGATGACAGGGGTCATGGAGCATTGTGATGACAAGGGAATGGAGCATGCTGATGAAAAGGTCCTGGAGCATTGTGATGAGATG
>NW_028294419.1:0-59000 GCF_964341445.2 Mesoplodon mirus | reverse complement strand
TGTTTAGCTAAACATGAGCTCATGATCTAAATTTACACAATAATGAAGAAATCAGCTACAAGGGGAGACAATCAGCAAAAACTCTCAATACCAGAATTAGATTCCCAAGGCCATCCATCAACTGTTGGAATAATCAGGTGCAAGGCAGAAAATATACATAAAACTGGAACTGAAACAAGGAACAAGGAGGTTTTCAAAGACTGGTAGGTTCTCTAAAACATTTTTAAAGTACATGTCATTGATAAAGCTAAATACTCAAAGGTTGTGTAATACAACAGATTAAGCATTGAGAAGAGTGAAATTATGCTGTTTTGAAAACTATGGCAGGTGAGATTTTCTGCCTAATTATATAAGAAGATTTCTCTAAAAAATACACATTATTTCAATGCCTTATTGGCTGTGAGATAAGTTAAGTGTATTTCAAATGGCTTGTCTGCAAAGAAAGGTGAGATGTAGGGAATCACAGAAAGTCGAGTGGAAAATAGGTCAATATATACATTGTTATATGGTGAACTAAACCTTAGGCCAGCAACAATGGAGAGGACCTGACCCTTAGAAACTTACAAGTAAGCTGGAATCTTCAAAAGTTCAAATCTTTATAAGTAAAATATTTATTAAAATGAATAACCAAGTGTTTGAATTGACATCAGAAGATCAAAACAATAAACCCTGAGAACATAGAAAAAAGATAAATAAAGATATGAGCAGAACTTAATACAACAGAAAACGTATAAAATTGAGGTGATTTAGTAAGTCCAAAGAATCTTCTTTGAAAAGATTGAAAAGACACACTTTGATTAAGGAAAACAAAAACATAAGTAAAGAATATACAGAAAGAATCAGGACAATGTTATAGCAGAGAATATAAGAAATGCCAGTAAATTTGAACATTTCGGTAAAGTGGACCATTTCCTAGCTCCTAAAGTTTACCAAACCTGACACAAGAGGAAATCATTTAAGGTCATCATGCCTGCCCTTGGCATTCTCGGAACGTCCTGGCCTCAGGATGCAGCCTCTGTAGTCCATGGTAAACTGCGGAGAGGTGGCGGGGCTGAGGGAGGTTGGAACACTGCCCTCACTGAGGGAGTCGGTGTGGCCATCTCTGCTGTGACTGAACAAATAGCAGGGGAGCAGGGGGCCCAGGGTAGGGCCCTCAGAGCCCGGCAGGTCCAGTGGGGTGTCACAAGAATTTAGGCCCAGGCCAAAGGGCGCCTTCTTTGTCTGCACAGCTGCCCAAACTCTCACCTTTCCACTCAGGCCGAACTCTTACTTGAAGTGTGTGTGAAACCTGTCCGCGCAGTACACCTCGCTGCACAGCTAACCATAGGTCTGGGCATCGTAGCTTCCTGCCAGTTGACCGAAGTTCTCAGGCAGATGGGTCCCAGGGACACATGCAGAGAGGCTTCTGCCTGGGCCACAGGCCGCCCACTGCCCCTGCCACAGATCGGGGGCCGCCAAGCAGCCCTGTCGGAGTCCCTTGCCTCTTGAGGGATTATTGGACCAACACTTGTAGAAAACGGGGTTCTCGCGGGCAACTCATTGGAGGGACACAAATAAATCTTTGCCGAATTTCTGCTGAAGCTTACGAGCGTTCACACCTAAGCGTCTGACAAGGTCAGCTGTTTAGCTAAACATGAGCTCATGATCTAAATTTACACAATAATGAAGAAATCAGCTACAAGGGGAGACAATGAGCAAAAACTATCAACACCAGAATTAGATTCCCAAGGCCATCCATCAATTGTAGGAATAGTCAGGTGCAAGGCAGAAAATATACATAAAACTGGAACTGAAACAAGGAACCAGGATGTTTTCAAAGACTAGTAGGATCTCTAAAACATTTTTAAAGTACATGTCATTGATAAAGCTAAATACTCTAAGGTTGTGTAATACAACAGATTAAGCATTGAGAAGAGTGACATTATGCTGTTTTGAAAACTATGGCAGGTGAGATTTTCTGCCTAATTATAGAAGAAGATTTCTCTAAAAAATACACATTATTTCAATGACGTATTGACTGTGAAATAAGTTAAGGGTATTTCAATTGGCTTGTCTGCAAAGAAAGGTGAGATGTAGGGAATCACAGAAAGTCGAGGGGAAAATAGGTCAATATATACATTGCTATATGGTGAACTAAACCTTAGGCCAGCAATAATGGAGAGGACCTGACCCTTAGAAACTTACAAGTAAGCTGGAATCTTCAAAACTTCCAATCTTTATAAGTAAAATATTTATTAAAATGAATAACCAAGTGTTTTAATTGACATCAGAAGATCAAAACAATAAACCCTGAGAACATAGAAAAAAGATAAATAAAGATATGAGCAGAACTTAATACAACAGAAAACGTATAAAATTGAGGTGATTTAGTAAGTCCAAAGAATCTTCTTTGAAAAGATTGAAAAGACACACTTTGATTAAGGAAAACAAAAACATAAGTAAAGAATATACAGAAAGAATCAGGACAATGTTATAGCAGAGAATATAAGAAATGCCAGTAAATTTGAACATTTCTGTAAAGTGGACCATTTCCTAGCTCCTAAAGTTTACCATACCTGACACAAGAAGAAATGATTTAAGGTCATCATGTCTGCCCTTGGCATTCTCGGAACACCCTGGCCTCAGAATGCAGCATCTGTAGTCCATGGTAACCTGCGGGGAGTGTGAGGGGCTGAGGGAGGTTGGAACTCTGCCCGCACTTAGGGAGTGGGTCTGGCTATCTCTGCTGTGACTGAACAAAGGGCAGGGGAGCAGGGGGCCAAGGGCAGGGCCCTCAGAGCCCGGCAGGTCCAATGGGGTGTCACAAGCATTTGGCCCAGGACAAAGGGCGCCATCTTTGTCTGCACAGCTTCCCAAACTCTCACCTTTCCACTCAGGCCGACCTCTTACTTGAAGTGTGTGTGGAACCTGTCCGCGCAGTACACCTCGCTGCACAGCTAACCATAGGTCTGGGCATCGTAGCTTCCTGCCAGGTGACCGAAGTTCGCAGGGAGTTGTGTCCGTGGGACACATGCAGAGAGGCTCCTGCCAGGGCCACAGGCCGCCCAATGCCCCTGCCCCAGATCGGGGGCCGCCAAGCAGCCCTGTCGGAGTCCCCTGCCTCTTGAGGGAGTATTGGACCAACACTTGTAGAAAACGGGGTTCTCGCGGGCAACTCATTGGAGGGACAAAAAAAATCTTTGCCGACTTTCTGCTAAAGCTTACGAGCGTTCACACCTAAGCGTCTTACAAGGTCAGCTGTTTAGCTAAACATGAGCTCATGATCTAAATTTACACAATAATGAAGAAATCAGCTACAAGGGGAGACAATCAGCAAAAACTCTCAATACCAGAATTACATTCCGAAGGCCATCCATCAATTGTTGGAATAGTCAGGTGCAAGGCAGAAAATATACATAAAACTGGAACTGAAACCAGGAACAAGGATGTTTTCAAAGACTGGTAGGATCTCTACAACATTTTTAAAGTACATGTCATTGATAAAGCTAAATACTCAAAGGTTGTGTAATACAACAGATTAAGCATTGAGAAGTGTGAAATTATGCTGTTTTGAAAACTATGGCAGGTGAGATTTTCTGCCTAATTATAGAAGAAGATTTCTCTAAAAAATACACATTATTTCAATGACTTATTGGCTGTGAAATAAGTTAAGGGTATTTCAAATGGCTTGTCTGCAAAGAAAGGTGAGATGTAGGGAATCACAGAAAGTCGAGGGGAAAATAGGTCAATATATACATTGCTATATGGTGAACTAAACCTTAGGCCAGAAACAATGGAGAGGACCTGACCCTTAGAAACTTACAAGTAAGCTGGAATCTTCAAAAGTTCCAATCTTTATAAGTAAAATATTTACTAAAATGAATAACCAAGTGTTTGAATTGACATCAGAAGATCAAAACAATAAAACCTGAGAACATAGAAAAAAGATAAATAAAGATATGAGCAGAACTTAATACAACAGAAAACGTATAAAATTGAGGTGATTTAGTAAGTCCAAAGAATCTTCTTTGAAAAGATTGAAAAGACACACTTTGATTAAGGAAAACAAAAACATAAGTAAAGAATATACAGAAAGAATCAGGACAATGTTATAGCAGAGAATATATGAA
Organism: Mesoplodon mirus; assembly: GCF_964341445.2. Lineage (NCBI taxonomy): Eukaryota > Metazoa > Chordata > Mammalia > Artiodactyla > Ziphiidae > Mesoplodon > Mesoplodon mirus. Next base: position 54,891 of record NW_028294419.1, on the reverse strand, counting down.
ATGCCAGTAAATTTGAACATTTCTGTAAAGTGGACCATTTCCTAGCTCCTAAAGTTTACCAAACCTGACACAAGAGGAAATCATTTAAGGTCATCATGTCTGCCCTTGGCATTCTCGGAACGCCCTGGCCTCAGAATGCAGCCTCTGTAGTTCATGGTAACCTGCGGAGAGGGGGCGGGGCTGAGGGAGTTTGGAACACTGCCCTCACTGAGGGAGTGGGTGTGGCCATCTCTGCTGTGACTGAACAAAGGGCAGGGGAGCAAGGGGCCCAGGGCAGGGCCCTCCGAGCCCGGCAGGTCTAGTGGGGTGTCACAAGCATTTAGGCCCAGGCCAAAGGGCGCCTTCTTTGTCTGCACAGCTGCCCAAACTCTCACCTTTCCACTCAGGCCGACCTCTTACTTGAAGTGTGTGTGGAACCTGTCCGCACAGTACACCTCGCTGCTCAGCTAACCATAGGTCTGGGCATCATAGCTTCCTGCCAGGTGACCGAAGTTCGCAGCCAGATGGGTCCCTGGGACACATGCAGAGAGGCTTCTGCCTGGGCCACAGGCCGCCCACTGCCCCTGCCCCAGATCGGGGGCCGCCAAGCAGCCCTGTCGGAGTCCCCTGCCTCTTGAGGGAGTATTGGACCCACACTTGTAGAAAACGGCGTTCTCGCGGGCAACTCATTGGAGGGACACAAGTAAATCTTTGCCGACTTTCTGCTGAAGCTTACGAGCGTTCACACCTAAGCGTCTGACAATGTCAGCTGTTTAGCTAAACATGAGCTCATGATCTAAATTTACACAATAATGATGAAATCAGCTACAAGGGGAGACAATCATTAAAAACTATCAATACCGGAATTAGATTCCCAAGGCCATCCATCAATTGTTGGAATAATCAGGTGCAAGGCAGAAAATATACATAAACCTGGAACTGAAACAAGGAACAAGGATGTTTTCAAAGACTGGTAGGATCTCTAAAACATTTTTAAAGTACATGTCATTGATAAACCTAAATACTCAAAGGTTGTGTAATACAACAGATTAAGCATTGAGAAGAGTGAAATTATGCTGTTTTGAAAACTATGGCAGGTGAGATTTTCTGCCTAATTATATAAGAAGATTTCTCTAAAAATACACATTATTTCAATGACTTATTGGCTGTGAAATAAGTTAAGGGTATTTCAAATGGCTTGTCTGCAAAGAAAGGTGAGATGTAGGGAATCACAGAAAGTCGAGGGGAAAATAGGTCAATATATACATTGCTATATGGTGAACTAAACCTTAGGCCAGCAACAATGGAGAGGACCTGACCCTTAGAAACTTACAAGTAAGCTGGAATCTTCAAAAGTTCAAATCTTTATAAGTAAAATATTTATTAAAATGAATAACCAAGTGTTTTAATTGACATCAGAAGATCAAAACAATAAACCCTGAAAACATAGAAAAAAGATAAATAAAGATATGAGCAGAACTTAATACAACAGAAAACGTATAAAATTGAGGTGATTTAGTAAGTCCAAAGAATCTTCTTTGAAAAGATTGCAAAGACACACTTTGATTAAGGAAAACAAAAACATAAGTAAAGAATATACAGAAAGACTCAGGACAATGTTATAGCAGAGAATATATGAAATGCCAGTAAATTTGAACATTTCTGTAAAGTGGACCATTTCCTAGCTCCTAAAGTTTACCAAACCTGACACAAGAGGAAATCATTTAAGGTCATCATGTCTGCCCTTGTCATTCTCGGAACGCCTTGGCCTCAGAATGCAGCCTCTGTAGTCCATGGTAACCTGTGGAGAGGGGGCGGGGCTGAGGGAGGTTGGAACACTGCCCTCACTGAGGGAGTGGGTGTGGCCATCTCTGCTGTGACTGAACAAAGGTCAGGGGAGCAGGGGGCCCAGGGCAGGGCCCTCAGAGCCCGGCAGGTCCAGTGGGGTTTCACAAGCATTTAGGCCCAGGCCAAAGGGTGCCTTCTTTGTCTGCACAGCTGCCCAAACTCTCACCTTTCCACTCAGGCCGACCTCTTACTTGAAGTGTGTGTGGAAGCTGTCCGTGCAGTACACCTCGCTGCACAGCAAACCATAGGTCTGGGCATCGTAGCTTCCTGCCAGGTGACCGAAGTTCGCAGGCAAATGGTTCCCTGGGACACATGCAGAGAGGCTTATGCCTAGGCCACAGGCCGCCCACTGCCCCTGCCCCAGATAGGGGTCCGCCAAGCCGCCCTGTCGGAGTCCCCTGCCTCTTGAGGGAGTATTGGACCAACACTTGTAGAAAACGGCGTTCTCGCGGGCAACTCATTGGAGGGACACAAATAAATCTTTGCCGAATTTCTGCTGAAGCTTACGAGCGTTCACACCTAAGCGTCTGACAAGGTCAGCTGTTTAGCTAAACATGAGCTCATGATCTAAATTTACACAATAATGAAGAAATCAGCTACAAGGGGAGACAATGAGCAAAAACTATCAACACCAGAATTAGATTCCCAAGGCCATCCATCAATTGTAGGAATAGTCAGGTGCAAGGCAGAAAATATACATAAAACTGGAACTGAAACAAGGAACAAGGATGTTTTCAAAGACTAGTAGGATCTCTAAAACATTTTTAAAGTACATGTCATTGATAAAGCTAAATACTCTAAGGTTGTGTAATACAACAGATTAAGCATTGAGAAGAGTGACATTATGCTGTTTTGAAAACTATGGCAGGTGAGATTTTCTGCCTAATTATAGAAGAAGATTTCTCTAAAAAATACACATTATTTCAATGACGTATTGACTGTGAAATAAGTTAAGGGTATTTCAATTGGCTTGTCTGCAAAGAAAGGTGAGATGTAGGGAATCACAGAAAGTCGAGGGGAAAATAGGTCAATATATACATTGCTATATGGTGAACTAAACCTTAGGCCAGCAATAATGGAGAGGACCTGACCCTTAGAAACTTACAAGTAAGCTGGAATCTTCAAAACTTCCAATCTTTATAAGTAAAATATTTATTAAAATGAATAACCAAGTGTTTTAATTGACATCAGAAGATCAAAACAATAAACCCTGAGAACATAGAAAAAAGATAAATAAAGATATGAGCAGAACTTAATACAACAGAAAACGTATAAAATTGAGGTGATTTAGTAAGTCCAAAGAATCTTCTTTGAAAAGATTGAAAAGACACACTTTGATTAAGGAAAACAAAAACATAAGTAAAGAATATACAGAAAGAATCAGGACAATATTATAGCAGAGAATATAAGAAATGCCAGTAAATTTGAACATTTCTGTAAAGTGGACCATTTCCTAGCTCCTAAAGTTTACCAAACCTGACACAAGAGGAAACCATTTAAGGTCATCATGTCTGCCCTTGTCATTCTCGGAAGGCCCGGGCCTCAGAATGCAGCCTCTGTAGTCCATGGTAACCTGCGGAGAGGGGGCGTGGCTGAGGGAGGTTGGAACACTGCCCTCACTGAGGGAGTGGGTGTGGCCATCTCTGCTGTGACTGAACAAAGGGCAGGGGAGCAGGGGGCCCAGGGCAGGGCCCTCAGAGCCCGGCAGATCCAGTGGGGTGTCACAAGCATTTAGGCCCAGGCCAAAGGGCGCCTTCTTTGTCTGCACAGCTGCCCAAACTCTCAACTTTCCACTCAGGCCGACCTCTTACTTGAAGTGTGTGTGGAACCTGTCCACGCAGTACACCTCGCTGCACAGCTAACATTAGGTCTGGGCATCGTAGCTTCCTGCCAGTAGACCCAAGTTCGCAGGCAGATGGGTCCCAGGGACACATGCAGAGAGGCTTCTGCCTGGGCCACAGGCCGCCCACAGCCCCTGCCCCAGATCGGGGGCCGCCAAGCAGCCCTGTCGGAGTCCCCTGCCTCTTGAGGGAGTATTGGACCAACACTTGTAGAAAACGGGGTTCTCGCGGCAACTCATTGGAGGGACACAAATAAATCTTTGCCGACTTTCTGCTGAAGCTTATGAGCGTTCACACCTAAGCGTCTTACCAGGTCAGCTGTTTAGCTAAACATGAGCTCATGATCTAAATTTACACAATAATGAAGAAATCAGCTACAAGGGGAGACAACCAGCAAAAACTATCAATACCAGAATTAGATTCCCAAGGCCATCCATCAATTGTTGGAATAATCAGGTGCAAGGCAGAAAATATACATAAAACTGGAACTGAAACAAGGAACAAGGATGTTTTCAAAGACTGGTAGGATCTCTAAAACATTTTTAAAGTACATGTCATTGATAAACCTAAATACTCAAAGGTTGTGTAATACAACAGATTAAGCATTGGGAAGAGTGAAATTATGCTGTTTTGAAAACTATGGCAGGTGAGATTTTCTGCCTAATTATATAAGAAGATTTCTCTAAAAAATACACATTATTTCAATGACTTATTGGCTGTGAAATAAGTTAAGGGTATTTCAAATGGCTTGTCTGCAAAGAAAGGTGAGATGTAGGGAATCACAGAAAGTCGAGGGGAAAATAGGTCAATATATACATTGCTATATGGTGAACTAAACCTTAGGCCAGCAACATTGGAGAGGACCTGCCCCTTAGAAACTTACAAGTAAGCTTGAATCTTCAAAAGTTCAAATCTTTATAAGTAAAATATTTATTAAAATGAATAACCAAGTGTTTTAATTGACATCAGAAGATCAAAACAATAAACCCTGAGAACATCGAAAAAAATAAATAAAGATATGGGCAGAACTTAATACAACAGAAAACGTATAAAATTGTGGTGATTTAGTAAGTCCAAAGAATCTTCTTTGAAAAGATTGAAAAGACACACTTTGATTAAGGAAAGCAAAAACATAAGTAAAGAATATACAGAAAGAATCAGGACAATGTTATAGCAGAGAATATAAGAAATGCCAGTAAATTTGAACATTTCTGTAAAGTGGACCATTTCCTAGCTCCTAAAGTTTACCAAACCTGACACAAGAGGAAATCATTTAAGGTCATCATGTCTGCCCTTGTCATTCTCGGAACGCCCTGGCTTCAGAATGCAGCCTCTGTAGTCCATGGTAACCTGCGGAGACGGGGCGGGGCTGAGGGAGGTTGGAACACTGCCCTCACTGAGGGAGTGGGTGTGGCCATCTCTGCTGTGACTGAACAAAGGGCAGGGGAGCAGGGGGCTCAGGGCAGGGCCCTCAGAGCCCGGCAGGTCCAGTGGGGTTTCACAAGCATTTAGGCCCAGGCCAAAGGGCGCCTTCTTTTTCTGCACAGCTGCCCAAACTCTCAACTTTCCACTCAGGCCGACCTCTTACTTGAAGTGTGTGTGGAAGCTGTCCGTGCAGTAAACATCGCTGCACAGCTAACCATAGGTCTGGGCATCGTAGCTTCCTGCCAGGTGACCGAAGTTCGCAGGCAGATGGGTCCCTGGGACACATGCAGAGAGGCTTCTGCCTGGGCCACAGGCCGCCCACTGCCCCTGCCCCAGATCGGGGGCCGCCAAGCAGCCCTGTCGGAGTCCCCTGCCTCTTGATGGAGTATTGGACCAACACTTGTAGAAAACGGCGTTCTCGCGGGCAACTCATTGGAAGGACACAAATAAATCTTTGTCGACTTTCTGCTGAAGCTTACGAGCGTTCACACCTAAGCGTCTGACCAGGTCAGCTGTTTAGCTAAACATGAGCTCATGATCTAAATTTACACAATAATGAAGAAATCAGCTACAAGGGGAGACAATCAGCAAAAACTATCAATACCAGAATTAGATTCCCAAGGCCAACCATCAATTGTTGGAATAATCTGGTGCAAGGCAGAAAATATACATAAAACTGGAACTGAAACAAGGAACAAGGATGTTTTCAAAGACTGGTAGGATCACTGAAACCTTTTTAAAGTACATGTCATTGATAAATCTAAATACTCAAAGGTTGTGTAATACAACAGATTAAGCATTGAGAAGAGTGAAATTATGCTGTTTTGAAAACTATGGCAGGTGAGATTTTCTGCCTAATTATATAAGAAGATTTCTCTAAAAAATACACATTATTTCAATGACTTATTGGCTGTGAAATAAGTTAAGGGTATTTCAAATGGCTTGTCTGCAAATAAAGGTGAGATGTAGGGAATCACAGAAAGTCGAGGGGAAAATAGGTCAATATATACATTGCTATATGGTGAACTAAACCTTAGGCCAGCAACAATGGAGAGGACCTGACCCTTAGAAACTTACAAGTAAGCTGGAATCTTCAAAAGTTCAAATCTTTATAAGTAAAATATTTATTAAAATGAATAACCAAGTGTTTGAATTGACATCAGAAGATCAAAACAATAAACCCTGAGAACATAGAAAAAAGATAAATAAAGATATGAGCAGAACTTAATACAACAGAAAACGTATAAAATTGAGGTGATTTAGTAAGTCCAAAGAATCTTCTTTGAAAAGATTGAAAAGACACACTTTGATTAAGGAAAACAAAAACATAAGTAAAGAATATACAGAAAGAATCAGGACAATGTTATAGCAGAGAATATAAGAAATGCCAGTAAATTTGAACATTTCTGTAAAGTGGACCATTTCCTAGCTCCTAAAGTTTACCAAACCTGACACAAGAGGAAATCATTTAAGGTCTTCATGTCTGCCCTTGTCATTCTCGGAACGCCCTGGCCTCAGAATGCAGCCTCTGTAGTCCATGGTAACCTGCGGAGAGGGGACGGGGCTGAGGGAGGTTGGAACACTGCTCTCACTGAGGGAGTGGGTGTGGCCATCTCTGCTGTGACTGAACAAAGGGCAGGGGAGCAGGGGGCCCAGGGCAGGGCCCTCAGAGCCCGGCAGGTCCAGTGGGGATTCACAAGCATTTAGGACCAGGCCAAAGGGTGCCTTCTTTGTCTGCACAGCTGCCGAAACTCTCACCTTTCCACTCAGGCCGACCTCTTACTTGAAGTGTGTGTGGAACCTCTCCGCGCAGTACAACTCGCTGCACAGCTAACCATAGGTCTGGGCATCGTAGCTTCCTGCCAGGTGACCGAAGTTTGCAGGCAGATGGGTCCCAGGGACTCATGCAGAGAGGCTTCTGCCTGGGCCACATGCCGCCCACTGCCCCTGCCCCAGATCGGGGGCCGCCAAGCAGCCCTGTCGGAGTCCCCTGCCTCTTGAGGGAGTATTGGACCTACCCTTGTAGAAAACGGCGTTCTCGCGGGCAACTCATTGGAGGGACACAAATAAATCTTTGCCGACTTTCTGCTGAAGCTTACGAGCGTTCACACCTAAGTGTCTGACAAGGTCAGCTGTTTAACTAAACATGAGCTCATGATCTAAATTTACACAATAATGAAGAAATCAGCTACAAGGGGAGACAATCAGCAAAAACTATCAATACCAGAATTAGATTCCCAAACCCATCCATCAATTGTTGGAATAATCAGGTGCAAGGCAGAAAATATACATAAAACTGGAACAGAAACAAGGAACAAGGATGTTTTCAAAGACTGGTAGGATCTCTAAAACATTTTTCAAGGACATGTCATTGATAAAGCTAAATACTCCAAGGTTGTGTAATACAACAGATTAAGCATTGAGAAGAGTGAAATTATGCTGTTTTGAAAACTATGGCAGGTGAGATTTTCTGCCTAATTATATAAGAAGATTTCTCTAAAAACTACACATTATTTCAATGACGTATTGGCTGTGAAATAAGTTAAGGGTATTTCAAATGGCTTGTCTGCAAAGAAAGGTGAGATGTAGGGAATCACAGAAAGTCGAGGGGAAAATAGGTCAATATATACATTGCTATATGGTGAACTAAACCTTAGGCCAGCAACAATGGAGAGGACCTGACCCTTAGAAACTTAAAAGTAAGCTGGAATCTTCAAAAGTTCAAATCTTTATAAGTAAAATATTTATTAAAATGAATAACCAAGTGTTTTAATTGACATCAGAAGATCAAAACAATAAACCCTGAGAACATAGAAAAAAGATAAATAAAGATATGAGCAGAACTTAATACAACAGAAAACGTATAAAATTGAGGTGATTTAGTAAGTCCAAAGAATCTTCTTTGAAAAGATTGAAAAGACACACTTTGATTAAGGAAAACAAAAACATAAGTAAAGAATATACAGAAAGAATCAGGACAATGTTACAGCAGAGAATATAAGAAATGCCAGTAAATTTGAACATTTCTGTAAAGTGGACCATTTCCTAGCTCCTAAAGTTTACCAAACCTGACACAAGAGGAAATCATTTAAGGTCATCATGTCTGACCTTGTCATTCTCGGAACGCCCTGGCCTCAGAATGCAGCCTCTGTAGTCCATGGTAACCTGCGGAGAGGGGGCGGGGCTGAGGGAGTTTGGAACACTGCCCTCACTGAGGGAGTGGGTGTGGCCATCTCTGCTGTGACTGAACAAAGGGCAGGGGAGCAGGGGGCCCAGGGCAGGGCCCTCAGAACCCGGCAGGTCCAGTGGGGTTTCACAAGCATTTAGGCCCAGGCCAAAGGGTGCCTTCTTTGTCTGCACAGCTGCCCAAACTCTCACCTTTCCACTCAGGCCGACCTCTTACTTGAAGTGTGTGTGGAAGCTGTCCGTGCAGTAACCTCGCTGCACAGCTAACCATAGGTCTGGGCATCGTAGCTTCCTGCCAGGTGACCGAAGTTCGCAGGCAGATGGGTCCCTGGGACACATGCAGAGAGGCTTCTGCCTGGGCCACAGGCCGCCCACTGCCCCTGCCCCAGATCGGGTGCTGCCAAGCCGCCCTGTCGGAGTCCCCTGCCTCTTGAGGGAGTATTGGACCAACACTTGTAGAAAACGTCGTTCTCGCGGGCAACTCATTGGAAGGACACAAATAAATCTTTGCCGACATTCTGCTGAAGCTTACGAGAGTTCACATCTAAGCGTCTGACCAGGTCAGCTGTTTAGCTAAACATGAGCTCATGATCTAAATTTACACAATAATGAAGAAATCAGCTACAAGGGGAGACAATCAGCAAAAACTCTCAATACCAGAATTACATTCCGAAGGCCATCCATCAATTGTTGGAATAGTCAGGTGCAAGGCAGAAAATATACATAAAACTGGAACTGAAACCAGGAACAAGGATGTTTTCAAAGACTGGTAGGATCTCTACAACATTTTTAAAGTACATGTCATTGATAAAGCTAAATACTCAAAGGTTGTGTAATACAACAGATTAAGCATTGAGAAGTGTGAAATTATGCTGTTTTGAAAACTATGGCAGGTGAGATTTTCTGCCTAATTATAGAAGAAGATTTCTCTAAAAAATACACATTATTTCAATGACTTATTGGCTGTGAAATAAGTTAAGGGTATTTCAAATGGCTTGTCTGCAAAGAAAGGTGAGATGTAGGGAATCACAGAAAGTCGAGGGGAAAATAGGTCAATATATACATTGCTATATGGTGAACTAAACCTTAGGCCAGAAACAATGGAGAGGACCTGACCCTTAGAAACTTACAAGTAAGCTGGAATCTTCAAAAGTTCCAATCTTTATAAGTAAAATATTTACTAAAATGAATAACCAAGTGTTTGAATTGACATCAGAAGATCAAAACAATAAAACCTGAGAACATAGAAAAAAGATAAATAAAGATATGAGCAGAACTTAATACAACAGAAAACGTATAAAATTGAGGTGATTTAGTAAGTCCAAAGAATCTTCTTTGAAAAGATTGAAAAGACACACTTTGATTAAGGAAAACAAAAACATAAGTAAAGAATATACAGAAAGAATCAGGACAATGTTATAGCAGAGAATATATGAAATGCCAGTAAATTTGAACATTTCTGTAAAGTGGACCATTTCCTAGCTCCTAAAGTTTACCAAACCTGACACAAGAGGAAATCATTTAAGGTCATCATGTCTGCCCTTGGCATTCTCGGAACGCCCTGGCCTCAGAATGCAGCCTCTGTAGTTCATGGTAACCTGCGGAGAGGGGGCGGGGCTGAGGGAGTTTGGAACACTGCCCTCACTGAGGGAGTGGGTGTGGCCATCTCTGCTGTGACTGAACAAAGGGCAGGGGAGCAAGGGGCCCAGGGCAGGGCCCTCCGAGCCCGGCAGGTCTAGTGGGGTGTCACAAGCATTAAGGCCCAGGCCAAAGGGCGCCTTCTTTGTCTGCACAGCTGCCCAAACTCTCACCTTTCCACTCAGGCCGACCTCTTACTTGAAGTGTGTGTGGAACCTGTCCGCACAGTACACCTCGCTGCTCAGCTAACCATAGGTCTGGGCATCATAGCTTCCTGCCAGGTGACCGAAGTTCGCAGCCAGATGGGTCCCTGGGACACATGCAGAGAGGCTTCTGCCTGGGCCACAGGCCGCCCACTGCCCCTGCCCCAGATCGGGGGCCGCCAAGCAGCCCTGTCGGAGTCCCCTGCCTCTTGAGGGAGTATTGGACCCACACTTGTAGAAAACGGCGTTCTCGCGGGCAACTCATTGGAGGGACACAAGTAAATCTTTGCCGACTTTCTGCTGAAGCTTACGAGCGTTCACACCTAAGCGTCTGACAATGTCAGCTGTTTAGCTAAACATGAGCTCATGATCTAAATTTACACAATAATGATGAAATCAGCTACAAGGGGAGACAATCATTAAAAACTATCAATACCGGAATTAGATTCCCAAGGCCATCCATCAATTGTTGGAATAATCAGGTGCAAGGCAGAAAATATACATAAACCTGGAACTGAAACAAGGAACAAGGATGTTTTCAAAGACTGGTAGGATCTCTAAAACATTTTTAAAGTACATGTCATTGATAAACCTAAATACTCAAAGGTTGTGTAATACAACAGATTAAGCATTGAGAAGAGTGAAATTATGCTGTTTTGAAAACTATGGCAGGTGAGATTTTCTGCCTAATTATATAAGAAGATTTCTCTAAAAATACACATTATTTCAATGACTTATTGGCTGTGAAATAAGTTAAGGGTATTTCAAATGGCTTGTCTGCAAAGAAAGGTGAGATGTAGGGAATCACAGAAAGTCGAGGGGAAAATAGGTCAATATATACATTGCTATATGGTGAACTAAACCTTAGGCCAGCAACAATGGAGAGGACCTGACCCTTAGAAACTTACAAGTAAGCTGGAATCTTCAAAAGTTCAAATCTTTATAAGTAAAATATTTATTAAAATGAATAACCAAGTGTTTTAATTGACATCAGAAGATCAAAACAATAAACCCTGAAAACATAGAAAAAAGATAAATAAAGATATGAGCAGAACTTAATACAACAGAAAACGTATAAAATTGAGGTGATTTAGTAAGTCCAAAGAATCTTCTTTGAAAAGATTGCAAAGACACACTTTGATTAAGGAAAACAAAAACATAAGTAAAGAATATACAGAAAGACTCAGGACAATGTTATAGCAGAGAATATATGAAATGCCAGTAAATTTGAACATTTCTGTAAAGTGGACCATTTCCTAGCTCCTAAAGTTTACCAAACCTGACACAAGAGGAAATCATTTAAGGTCATCATGTCTGCCCTTGTCATTCTCGGAACGCCTTGGCCTCAGAATGCAGCCTCTGTAGTCCATGGTAACCTGTGGAGAGGGGGCGGGGCTGAGGGAGGTTGGAACACTGCCCTCACTGAGGGAGTGGGTGTGGCCATCTCTGCTGTGACTGAACAAAGGTCAGGGGAGCAGGGGGCCCAGGGCAGGGCCCTCAGAGCCCGGCAGGTCCAGTGGGGTTTCACAAGCATTTAGGCCCAGGCCAAAGGGTGCCTTCTTTGTCTGCACAGCTGCCCAAACTCTCACCTTTCCACTCAGGCCGACCTCTTACTTGAAGTGTGTGTGGAAGCTGTCCGTGCAGTACACCTCGCTGCACAGCAAACCATAGGTCTGGGCATCGTAGCTTCCTGCCAGGTGACCGAAGTTCGCAGGCAAATGGTTCCCTGGGACACATGCAGAGAGGCTTATGCCTAGGCCACAGGCCGCCCACTGCCCCTGCCCCAGATAGGGGTCCGCCAAGCCGCCCTGTCGGAGTCCCCTGCCTCTTGAGGGAGTATTGGACCAACACTTGTAGAAAACGGCGTTCTCGCGGGCAACTCATTGGAGGGACACAAATAAATCTTTGCCGAATTTCTGCTGAAGCTTACGAGCGTTCACACCTAAGCGTCTGACAAGGTCAGCTGTTTAGCTAAACATGAGCTCATGATCTAAATTTACACAATAATGAAGAAATCAGCTACAAGGGGAGACAATGAGCAAAAACTATCAACACCAGAATTAGATTCCCAAGGCCATCCATCAATTGTAGGAATAGTCAGGTGCAAGGCAGAAAATATACATAAAACTGGAACTGAAACAAGGAACAAGGATGTTTTCAAAGACTAGTAGGATCTCTAAAACATTTTTAAAGTACATGTCATTGATAAAGCTAAATACTCTAAGGTTGTGTAATACAACAGATTAAGCATTGAGAAGAGTGACATTATGCTGTTTTGAAAACTATGGCAGGTGAGATTTTCTGCCTAATTATAGAAGAAGATTTCTCTAAAAAATACACATTATTTCAATGACGTATTGACTGTGAAATAAGTTAAGGGTATTTCAATTGGCTTGTCTGCAAAGAAAGGTGAGATGTAGGGAATCACAGAAAGTCGAGGGGAAAATAGGTCAATATATACATTGCTATATGGTGAACTAAACCTTAGGCCAGCAATAATGGAGAGGACCTGACCCTTAGAAACTTACAAGTAAGCTGGAATCTTCAAAACTTCCAATCTTTATAAGTAAAATATTTATTAAAATGAATAACCAAGTGTTTTAATTGACATCAGAAGATCAAAACAATAAACCCTGAGAACATAGAAAAAAGATAAATAAAGATATGAGCAGAACTTAATACAACAGAAAACGTATAAAATTGAGGTGATTTAGTAAGTCCAAAGAATCTTCTTTGAAAAGATTGAAAAGACACACTTTGATTAAGGAAAACAAAAACATAAGTAAAGAATATACAGAAAGAATCAGGACAATATTATAGCAGAGAATATAAGAAATGCCAGTAAATTTGAACATTTCTGTAAAGTGGACCATTTCCTAGCTCCTAAAGTTTACCAAACCTGACACAAGAGGAAACCATTTAAGGTCATCATGTCTGCCCTTGTCATTCTCGGAAGGCCCGGGCCTCAGAATGCAGCCTCTGTAGTCCATGGTAACCTGCGGAGAGGGGGCGTGGCTGAGGGAGGTTGGAACACTGCCCTCACTGAGGGAGTGGGTGTGGCCATCTCTGCTGTGACTGAACAAAGGGCAGGGGAGCAGGGGGCCCAGGGCAGGGCCCTCAGAGCCCGGCAGATCCAGTGGGGTGTCACAAGCATTTAGGCCCAGGCCAAAGGGCGCCTTCTTTGTCTGCACAGCTGCCCAAACTCTCAACTTTCCACTCAGGCCGACCTCTTACTTGAAGTGTGTGTGGAACCTGTCCACGCAGTACACCTCGCTGCACAGCTAACATTAGGTCTGGGCATCGTAGCTTCCTGCCAGTAGACCCAAGTTCGCAGGCAGATGGGTCCCAGGGACACATGCAGAGAGGCTTCTGCCTGGGCCACAGGCCGCCCACAGCCCCTGCCCCAGATCGGGGGCCGCCAAGCAGCCCTGTCGGAGTCCCCTGCCTCTTGAGGGAGTATTGGACCAACACTTGTAGAAAACGGGGTTCTCGCGGCAACTCATTGGAGGGACACAAATAAATCTTTGCCGACTTTCTGCTGAAGCTTATGAGCGTTCACACCTAAGCGTCTTACCAGGTCAGCTGTTTAGCTAAACATGAGCTCATGATCTAAATTTACACAATAATGAAGAAATCAGCTACAAGGGGAGACAACCAGCAAAAACTATCAATACCAGAATTAGATTCCCAAGGCCATCCATCAATTGTTGGAATAATCAGGTGCAAGGCAGAAAATATACATAAAACTGGAACTGAAACAAGGAACAAGGATGTTTTCAAAGACTGGTAGGATCTCTAAAACATTTTTAAAGTACATGTCATTGATAAAGCTAAATACTCAAAGGTTGTGTAATACAACAGATTAAGCATTGAGAAGAGTGAAATTATGCTGTTTTCAAAACTATGGCAGGTGAGATTTTCTGCCTAATTATATAAGAAGATTTCTCTAAAAAATACACATTATTTCAATGACTTATTGGCTGTGAAATAAGTTAAGGGTATTTCAAATGGCTTGTCTGCAAAGAAAGGTGAGATGTAGGGAATCACAGAAAGTCGAGGGGAAAAGAGGTCAATATATACATTGCTATATGGTGAACTAAACCTTAGGCCAGCAACAATGGAGAGGACCTGACCCTTAGAAACTTACAAGTAAGCTGGAATCTTCAAAAGTTCAAATCTTTATAAGTAAAATATTTATTAAAATGAATAACCAAGTGTTTTAATTGACATCAGAAGATCAAAACAATAAAGCCTGAGAACATCTAAAAAAAATAAATAAAGATATGGCCAGAACTTAATACAACAGAAAACGTATAAATTTGAGGTGATTTAGTAAGTCCAAAGAATCTTCTTTGAAAAGATTGAAAAGACACACTTTGATTAAGGAAAACAAAAACATAAGTAAAGAATATACAGAAAGAATCAGGACAATGTTATAGCAGAGAATATAAGAAATGCCAGTAAATTTGAACATTTCTGTAAAGTGGACCATTTCCTAGCTCCTAAAGTTTACCAAACCTGACACAAGAGGAAATCATTTAAGGTCATCATGTCTGCCCTTGGCATACTCGGAACGCCCTGGCCTAAGAATGCAGCCTCTGTAGTCCATGGTAACCTGCGGAGAGGGGGCGGGGCTGAGGGAGGTTGGAACACTGCCCTCACTGAGGGAGTGGGTGTGGCCATCTCTGCTGTGACTGAACAAAGGGCAGGGGAGCAGGGGGCCCAGGGCAGGGCCCTCAGAGCCCGGCAGGTCCAGTGGGGATTCACAAGCATTTAGGCCCAGGACAAAGGGTGCCTTCTTTGTCTGCACAGCTGCCCAAACTCTCACCTTTCCACTCAGGCCGACCTGTTACTTGAAGTGTGTGTGGAAGCTGTCCGTGCAGTACACCTCGCTGCACAGCTAACCATAGGTCTGGGCATCGTAGCTTCCTGCCAGGTGACCGAAGTTCGCAGGCAAATGGGTCCCTGGGACACATGCAGAGAGGCTTATGCCTAGGCCACAGGCCGCCCACTGCCCCTGCCCCAGATCGGGGGCCGCCAAGCAGCCCTGTCGGAGTCCCCTGCCTCTTGAGGGAGTATTGGACCAACACTTGTAGAAAACGGGGTTCTCTCGGGCAACTCATTGGAGGGACACAAATAAATCTTTGCCGACTTTCTCCTGAAGCTTACGAGCGTTCACACCTAAGCGTATTACAAAGTCAGCTGTTTAGCTAAACATGAGCTCATGATCTAAATTTACACAATAATGAAGAAATCAGCTACAAGGGGAGACAATCAGCAAAAACTATCAATACCAGAATTAGATTCCCAAGGCCATCCATCAATTGTTGGAATAATCAGGTGCAAGGCAGAAAATATACATAAAACTGGAACTGAAACAAGGAACAAGGATGTTTTCAAAGACTGGTAGGATCTCTAAAACATTTTTACTGTACATGTCATTGATAATGCTAAATACTCAAAGGTTGTGTAATACAACAGATTAAGCATTGAGAAGAGTGACATTATGCTGTTTTGAAAACTATGGCAGGTGAGATTTTCTGCCTAATTATAGAAGAAGATTTCTCTAAAAAATACACATTATTTCAAAGACTTCTTGGCTGTGAAATAAGTTAAGGGTATTTCAAATGGCTTGTCTGCAAAGAAAGGTGAGATGTAGGGAATCACAGAAAGTCGAGGGGAAAATAGGTCAATATATACATTGCTATATGGTGAACTAAACCTTAGGCCAGCAACAATGGAGAGGACCTGACCCTTAGAAACTTACAAGTAAGCTGGAATCTTCAAAAGTTCCAATCTTTATAAGTAAAATATTTATTAAAATGAATAACCAAGTGTTTTAATTGACATCAGAAGATCAAAACAATAAACCCTGAGAACATAGAAAAAAGATAAATAAAGATATGGCCAGAACTTAATACAACAGAAAACGTATAAAATTGAGGTGATTTAGTAAGTCCAAAGAATCTTCTTTGAAAAGATTGAAAAGACACACTTTGATTAAGGAAAACAAAAACATAAGTAAAGAATATACAGAAAGAATCAGGACAATGTTATAGCAGAGAATACAAGAAATGCCAGTAAATTTGAACATTTCTGTAAAGTGGACCATTTCCTAGCTCCTAAAGTTTACCAAACCTGACACAAGAGGAAATCATTTAAGGTCATCATGTCTGCCCTTGTCATTCTCGGAACGCCCTGGCCTCAGAATACAGCCTCTGTAGTCCATGGTAACCTGCGGAGAGGGGGCGGGGCTGAGGGAGGTTGGAACACTGCCCTCACTAAGGGAGTGGGTGTGGCCACCTCTGCTGTGACTGAACAAAGGGCAGGGGAGCAGGGGGCCCAGGGCAGGGCCCTCAGAGCCTGGCAGGTCCAGTGGGGTTTCACAAGCATTTAGGCTCAGGCCAAAGGGCGCCTTCTTTGTCTGCACAGCTGCCCAAACTCTCACCTTTCCACTCAGGGCGACCTCTTACTTGAAGTGTGTGTGGAAGCTGTCCGTGCAGTACACCTCGCTGCACAGCTAACCATAGGTCTGGGCATCGTAGCTTCCTGCCAGGTGACCGAAGTTCGCAGGCAGATGGGTCCCTGGGACACATGCAGAGAGGCTTCTGCCTGGGCCACAGGCCGCCCACTGCCCCTGCCCCAGATCGGGGGCCGCAAAGCCGCCCTGTCGGAGTCCCCTGCCTCTTGAGGGAGTATTGGACCAACACTTGTAGAGAACGGCGTTCTCGCGGGCAACTCATTGGAGGGACACAAATAAATCTTTGCCGACTTTCTGCTGAAGCTTACGAGCGTTCACACCTAAGCGTCTGACAAGGTCAGCTGTTTAGCTAAACATGAGCTCATGATCTAAATTTACACAATAATGAATAAATCAGCTACGAGGGGAGACAATCAGCAAAAACTATCAATACCAGAATTAGATTCCCAAGGCCATCCATCAATTGTTGGAATAATCAGGTGCAAGGCAGAAAATATACATAAAACTGGAACTGAAACAAGGAACAAGGATGTTTTCAAAGACTGGTAGGATCTCTAAAACATTTTTAAAGTAAATGTCATTGATAAAGCTATATACTCAAAGGTTGTGTAATACAACAGATTAAGCATTGAGAAGAGTGAAATTATGCTGTTTTGAAAACTATGGCAGGTGAGATTTTCTGCCTAATTATAGAAGAAGATTTCTCTAAAAAATACACATTATTTCAATGACTTATTGGCTGTGAAATAAGTTAAGGGTATTTCAAATGGCTTGTCTGCAAAGAAAGGTGAGATGTAGGGAATCACAGAAAGTCGAGGGGAAAATAGGTCAATATATACATTGCTATATGGTGAACTAAACCTTAGGCCAGCAACAATGGAGAGGACCTGACCCTTAGAAACTTACAAGTAAGCTGGAATCTTCAAAAGTTCCAATCTTTATAAGTAAAATATTTATTAAAATGAATAACCAAGTGTTTTAATTGACATCAGAAGATCAAAACAATAAACCCTGAGAACATAGAAAAAAGATAAATAAAGATATGGCCAGAACTTAATACAACAGAAAACGTATAAAATTGAGGTGATTTAGTAAGTCCAAAGAATCTTCTTTGAAAAGATTGAAAAGACACACTTTGATTAAGGAAAACAA
This sequence comes from Mesoplodon mirus, assembly GCF_964341445.2. Classification (NCBI taxonomy): domain Eukaryota; kingdom Metazoa; phylum Chordata; class Mammalia; order Artiodactyla; family Ziphiidae; genus Mesoplodon; species Mesoplodon mirus. The sequence goes on along the minus strand of NW_028294419.1, from coordinate 37,138 downwards.
AAACATAAGTAAAGAATATACAGAAAGAATCAGGACAATGTTATAGCAGAGAATACAAGAAATGCCAGTAAATTTGAACATTTCTGTAAAGTGGACCATTTCCTAGCTCCTAAAGTTTACCAAACCTGACACAAGAGGAAATCATTTAAGGTCATCATGTCTGCCCTTGTCATTCTCGGAACGCCCTGGCCTCAGAATACAGCCTCTGTAGTCCATGGTAACCTGCGGAGAGGGGGCGGGGCTGAGGGAGGTTGGAACACTGCCCTCACTAAGGGAGTGGGTGTGGCCACCTCTGCTGTGACTGAACAAAGGGCAGGGGAGCAGGGGGCCCAGGGCAGGGCCCTCAGAGCCTGGCAGGTCCAGTGGGGTTTCACAAGCATTTAGGCTCAGGCCAAAGGGCGCCTTCTTTGTCTGCACAGCTGCCCAAACTCTCACCTTTCCACTCAGGGCGACCTCTTACTTGAAGTGTGTGTGGAAGCTGTCCGTGCAGTACACCTCGCTGCACAGCTAACCATAGGTCTGGGCATCGTAGCTTCCTGCCAGGTGACCGAAGTTCGCAGGCAGATGGGTCCCTGGGACACATGCAGAGAGGCTTCTGCCTGGGCCACAGGCCGCCCACTGCCCCTGCCCCAGATCGGGGGCCGCAAAGCCGCCCTGTCGGAGTCCCCTGCCTCTTGAGGGAGTATTGGACCAACACTTGTAGAGAACGGCGTTCTCGCGGGCAACTCATTGGAGGGACACAAATAAATCTTTGCCGACTTTCTGCTGAAGCTTACGAGCGTTCACACCTAAGCGTCTGACAAGGTCAGCTGTTTAGCTAAACATGAGCTCATGATCTAAATTTACACAATAATGAATAAATCAGCTACGAGGGGAGACAATCAGCAAAAACTATCAATACCAGAATTAGATTCCCAAGGCCATCCATCAATTGTTGGAATAATCAGGTGCAAGGCAGAAAATATACATAAAACTGGAACTGAAACAAGGAACAAGGATGTTTTCAAAGACTGGTAGGATCTCTAAAACATTTTTAAAGTAAATGTCATTGATAAAGCTATATACTCAAAGGTTGTGTAATACAACAGATTAAGCATTGAGAAGAGTGAAATTATGCTGTTTTGAAAACTATGGCAGGTGAGATTTTCTGCCTAATTATATAAGAAGATTTCTCTAAAAAATACACATTATTTCAATGACTTATTGGCTGTGAAATAAGTTAAGTGTATTTCAAATGGCTTGTCTGCAAAGAAAGGTGAGATGTAGGGAATCACAGAAAGTCGAGGGGAAAATAGGTCAATATATACATTGCTATATGGTGAACTAAACCTTAGGCCAGCAACAATGGAGAGGACCTGACCCTTAGAAACTTACAAGTAAGCTGGAATCTTCAAAAGTTCCAATCTTTATAAGTAAAATATTTATTAAAATGAATAACCAAGTGTTTTAATTGACATCAGAAGATCAAAACAATAAAGCCTGAGAACATCTAAAAAAAATAAATAAAGATATGGCCAGAACTTAATACAACAGAAAACGTATAAAATTGAGGTGATTTAGTAAGTCCAAAGAATCTTCTTTGAAAAGATTGAAAAGACACACTTTGATTAAGGAAAACAAAAACATAAGTAAAAAATATACAGAAAGAATCAGGACAATGTTATAGCAGAGAATATAAGAAATGCCAGTAAATTTGAACATTTCTGTAAAGTGGACCATTTCCTAGCTCCTAAAGTTTACCAAACCTGACACAAGAGGAAATCATTTAAGGTCATCATGTCTGCCCTTGGCATACTCGGAACGCCCTGGCCTAAGAATGCAGCCTCTGTAGTCCATGGTAACCTGCGGAGAGGGGGCGGGGCTGAGGGAGGTTGGAACACTGCCCTCACTGAGGGAGTGGGTGTGGCCATCTCTGCTGTGACTGAACAAAGGGCAGGGGAGCAGGGGGCCCAGGGCAGGGCCCTCAGAGCCCGGCAGGTCCAGTGGGGATTCACAAGCATTTAGGCCCAGGACAAAGGGTGCCTTCTTTGTCTGCACAGCTGCCCAAACTCTCACCTTTCCACTCAGGCCGACCTGTTACTTGAAGTGTGTGTGGAAGCTGTCCGTGCAGTACACCTCGCTGCACAGCTAACCATAGGTCTGGGCATCGTAGCTTCCTGCCAGGTGACCGAAGTTCGCAGGCAAATGGGTCCCTGGGACACATGCAGAGAGGCTTATGCCTAGGCCACAGGCCGCCCACTGCCCCTGCCCCAGTTCGGGGGCCGCCAAGCAGCCCTGTCGGAGTCCCCTGCCTCTTGAGGGAGTATTGGACCAACACTTGTAGAAAACGGGGTTCTCTCGGGCAACTCATTGGAGGGACACAAATAAATCTTTGCCGACTTTCTCCTGAAGCTTACGAGCGTTCACACCGAAGCGTATTACAAAGTCAGCTGTTTAGCTAAACATGAGCTCATGATCTAAATTTACACAATAATGAAGAAATCAGCTACAAGGGGAGACAATCAGCAAAAACTATCAATACCAGAATTAGATTCCCAAGGCCATCCATCAATTGTTGGAATAATCAGGTGCAAGGCAGAAAATATACATAAAACTGGAACTGAAACAAGGAACAAGGATGTTTTCAAAGACTGGTAGGATCTCTAAAACATTTTTAAAGTACATGTCATTGATAAAGCTAAATACTCAAAGGTTGTGTAATACAACAGATTAAGCATTGAGAAGAGTGACATTATGCTGTTTTGAAAACTATGGCAGGTGAGATTTTCTGCCTAATTATAGAAGAAGATTTCTCTAAAAAATACACATTATTTCAATGACTTATTGGCTGTGAAATAAGTTAAGGGTATTTCAAATGGCTTGTCTGCAAAGAAAGGTGAGATGTAGGGAATCACAGAAAGTCGAGGGGAAAATAGGTCAATATATACATTGCTATATGGTGAACTAAACCTTAGGCCAGCAACAATGCAGAGGACCTGACCCTTAGAAACTTACAAGTAAGCTGGTATCTTCAAAAGTTCCAATCTTTATAAGTAAAGTATTTATTAAAATGAATAACCAAGTGTTTTAATTGACATCAGAAGATCAAAACAATAAACCCTGAGAACATAGAAAAAAGATAAATAAAGATATGGCCAGAACTTAATACAACAGAAAACGTATAAAATTGAGGTGATTTAGTAAGTCCAAAGAATCTTCTTTGAAAAGATTGAAAAGACACACATTGATTAAGGAAAACAAAAACATAAGTAAAGAATATACAGAAAGAATCAGGACAATGTTATAGCAGAGAATATAAGAAATGCCAGTAAATTTGAACATTTCTGTAAAGTGGACCATTTCCTAGCTCCTAAAGTTTACCAAACCTGACACAAGAGGAAATCATTTAAGGTCATCATGTCTACCCTTGTCATTCTCGGAACGCCCTGGCCTCAGAATGCAGACTCTGTAGTCCATGGTAACCTGCCGAGAGGGGGGGGGGCTGAGGGAGGTTGGAACACTGCCCTCACTAAGGGAGTGGGTGTGGCCACCTCTGCTGTGACTGAACAAAGGGCAGGGGAGCAGGGGGCCCAGGGCAGGGCCCTCAGAGCCTGGCAGGTCCAGTGGGGTTTCACAAGCATTTAGGCTCAGGCCAAAGGGCGCCTTCTTTGTCTGCACAGCTGCCCAAACTCTCACCTTTCCACTCAGGCCGACCTCTTACTTGAAGTGTGTGTGGAAGCTGTCCGTGCAGTACACCTCGCTGCACAGCTAACCATAGGTCTGGGCATCGTAGCTTCCTGCCAGGTGACCGAAGTTCGCAGGCAGATGGGTCCCTGGGACACATGCAGAGAGGCTTCTGCCTGGGCCGCAGGCCGCCCACTGCCCCTGCCCCAGATCGGGGGCCGCAAAGCCGCCCTGTCGGAGTCCCCTGCCTCTTGAGGGAGTATTGGACCAACACTTGTAGAGAACGGCGTTCTCGCGGGCAACTCATTGGAGGGACACAAATAAATCTTTGCCGACTTTCTGCTGAAGCTTACGAGCGTTCACACCTAAGCGTCTGACAAGGTCAGCTGTTTAGCTAAACATGAGCTCATGATCTAAATTTACACAATAATGAATTAATCAGCTACGAGGGGAGACAATCAGCAAAAACTATCAATACCAGAATTAGATTCCCAAGGCCATCCATCAATTGTTGGAATAATCAGGTGCAAGGCAGAAAATATACATAAAACTGGAACTGAAACAAGGAACAAGGATGTTTTCAAAGACTGGTAGGATCTCTAAAACATTTTTAAAGTACATGTCATTGATAAAGCTATATACTCAAAGGTTGTGTAATACAACAGATTAAGCATTGAGAAGAGTGAAATTATGCTGTTTTGAAAACTATGGCAGTTGAGATTTTCTGCCTAATTATATAAGAAGATTTCTCTAAAAAATACACATTATTTCAATGACTTATTGGCTGTGAAATAAGTTAAGGGTATTTCAAATGGCTTGTCTGCAAAGAAAGGTGAGATGTAGGGAATCACAGAAAGTCGAGGGGAAAATAGGTCAATATATACATTGCTATATGGTGAACTAAACCTTAGGCCAGCAACAATGGAGAGGACCTGACCCTTAGAAACTTACAAGTAAGCTGGAATCTTCAAAAGTTCAAATCTTTATAAGTAAAATATTTATTAAAATGAATAACCAAGTGTTTTAATTGACATCAGAAGATCAAAACAATAAACCCTGAGAACATAGAAAAAAGATAAATAAAGATATGAGCAGAACTTAATACAACAGAAAACGTATAAAATTGAGGTGATTTAGTAAGTCCAAAGAATCTTCTTTGAAAAGATTGAAAAGACACACTTTGATTAAGGAAAACAAAAACATAAGTAAAGAATATACAGAAAGAATCAGGACAATGTTATAGCAGAGAATATAAGAAATGCCAGTAAATTTGAACATTTCTGTAAAGTGGACCATTTCCTAGCTCCTAAAGTTTACCAAACCTGAGACAAGAGGAAATCATTTAAGGTCATCATATCTGCCCTTGTCATTCTCGGAACGCCCTGGCCTCAGAATGCAGCCTCTGTAGTCCATGGTAACCTGCGGAGAGGGGGCGGGGCTGAGGGAGGTTGGAACACTGCCCTCACTGAGGGAGTGGGTGTGGCCATCTCTGCTGTGACTGAACAAAGGGCAGGGGAGCAGGGGTCCCAGGGCAGGGCCCTCAGAACCCGGCAGGTCCAGTGGGGTTTCACAAGCATTTAGGCCCAGGCCAAAGGGTGCCTTCTTTGTCTGCACAGCTGCCCAAACTCTCACCTTTCCACTCAGGCCGACCTCTTACTTGAAGTGTGTGTGGAAGCTGTCCGTGCAGTAAACCTCGCTGCACAGCTAACCATAGGTCTGGGCATCGTAGCTTCCTGCCAGGTGACCGAAGTTCGCAGGCAGATGGGTCCCTGGGACACATGCAGAGAGGCTTCTGCCTGGGCCACAGGCCGCCCACTGCCCCTGCCCCAGATCGGGGGCCGCCAAGCAGCCCTGTCGGAGTCCCCTGGCTCTTGAGGGAGTATTGGACCAACACTTGTAGAAAACGTCGTTCTCGCGGGAAACTCATTGGAAGGACACAAATAAATCTTTGCCGACATTCTGGTGAAGCTTACGAGCGTTCACATCTAAGCGTATGACCAGGTCAGCTGTTTAGCTAAACATGAGCTCATGATCTAAATTTACACAATAATGAAGAAATCAGCTACAAGTGGAGAAAATCAGCAAAAACTATCAATACCAGAATTAGATTCCCAAGGCCATCCATCAATTGTTGGAATAATCAGGTGCAAGGCAGAAAATATACATAAAACTGGAACTGAAACAAGGAACAAGGATGTTTTCAAAGACTGGTAGGATCTCTAAAACATTTTTAAAGTACATGTCATTGATAAAGCTAAATACTCAAAGGTTGTGTAATACAACAGATTAAGCATTGAGAAGAGTGACATTATGCTGTTTTGAAAACTATGGCAGGTGAGATTTTCTGCCTAATTATATAAGAAAATTTCTCTAAAAAATACACATTATTTCAATGACTTATTGGCTGTGAAATAAGTTAAGGGTATTTCAAATGGCTTGTCTGCAAAGAAAGGTGAGATGTAGGGAATCACAGAAAGTCGAGGGAAAAATAGGTCAATATATACATTGCTATATGGTGAACTAAACCTTAGGCCAGCAACAATGGAGAGGACCTGACCCTTAGAAATTTTAAGTAAGCTGGTATCTTCAAAAGTTCAAATCTTTATAAGTAAAATATTTATTAAAATGAATAACCAAGTGTTTTAATTGACATCAGAAGATCAAAACAATAAACCCTGAGAACATAGAAAAAAGATAAATAAAGATATGAGCAGAACTTAATACAACAGAAAACGTATAAAATTGAGGTGATTTAGTAAGTCAAAAGAATCTTCTTTGAAAAGATTGAAAAGACACACTTTGATTAAGGAAAACAAAAACAGAAGTAAAGAATATACAGAAAAAATCAGGACAATATTATAGCAGAGAATATAAGAAATGCCAGTAAATTTGAACATTTCTGTAAAGTGGACCATTTCCTAGCTCCTAAAGTTTACCAAACCTGACACAAGAGGAAATCATTTAAGGTCATCATGTCTGCCCTTGTCATTCTCGGAACGCCCTGGCCTCAGAATACAGCCTCTGTAGTCCATGGTAACCTGCGGAGAGGGGGCGGGGCTGAGGGAGGTTGGAACACTGCCCTCACTGAGGGAGTGGGTGTGGCCATCTCTGCTGTGATTGAACAAACGGCAGGGGAGCAGGGGTCCCAGGGCAGGGCCCTCAGAGCCCGGCAGGTCCAGTGGGGTGTCACAAGCATTTAGGCCCAGGACAAAGGGCGCCTTCTTTGTCTGCACAGCTGCCCAAACTCTCACCTTTCCACTCAGGCCGACCTCTTACTTGAAGTGTGTGTGGAAGCTGTCCGTGCAGTACACCTCGCTGCACAGCTAACCATAGGTCTGGGCATCGTAGCTTCCTGCCAGGTGACCGAAGTTCCCAGGCAGATGGGTCCCAGGGACACATGCAGAGAGGCTTCTGCCTGGGCCACAGGCCGCCCACTGCCCCTGCCCCAGATCGGGAGCCGCAAAGCAGCCCTGTCGGAATCCCCTTCCTCTTGAGGGAGTATTGGAACAACACTTGTAGAAAACGGGGTTCTCGCGGGCAACTCATTGGAGGGACACAAATAAATCTTTGCCGACTTTCTACAGAAGCTTACGAGCGTTCACACCTAAGCGTCTTACAAGGTCAGCTGTTTAGCTAAACATGAGCTCATGATCTAAATTTACACAATAATGAAGAAATCAGCTACAAGGGGAGACAACCAGCAAAAACTATCAATACCAGAATTAGATTCACAAGGCCATCCATCAATTGTTGGAATAATCAGGTGCAAGGCAGAAAATATACATAAAACTGGAACTGAAACAAGGAACAATGATGTTTTCAAAGACTGGTAGGATCTCTAAAACATTTTTAAAGTACATGTCATTGGTAAAGCTAAATACTCAAAGGTTGTGTAATACAACAGATTAAGCATTGAGAAGAGTGAAATTATGCTGTTTTGAAAACTATGGCAGGTGAGATTTTCTGCCTAATTATATAAGAAGATTTCTCTAAAAAATACACATTATTTCAATGACTTATTGGCTGTGAAATAAGTTAAGGGTATTTCAAATGGCTTGTCTGCAAAGAAAGGTGAGATGTAGGGGATCACAGAAAGTCGAGGGGAAAATAGGTCAATATATACATTGCTATATGGTGAACTAAACCTTAGGCCAGCAACAATGGAGAGGACCTGACCCTTAGAAACTTACAAGTAAGCTGGAATCTTCAAAAGTTCCAATCTTTATAAGTAAAATATTTATTAAAATGAATAACCAAGTGTTTTAATTGACATCAGAAGATCAAAACAATAAACCCTGAGAACATAGAAAAAAGATAAATAAAGATATGAGCAGAACTTAATACAACAGAAAACGTATAAAATTGAGGTGATTTAGTAAGTCCAAAGAATCTTCTTTGAAAAGATTGAAAAGACACACTTTGATTAAGGAAAACAAAAACATAAGTAAAGAATATACAGAAAGAATCAGGACAATGTTAGAGCAGAGAATATAAGAAATGCCAGTAAATTTGAACATTTCTGTAAAGTGGACCATTTCCTAGCTCCTAAAGTTTACCAAACCTGACACAAGAGGAAATCATTTAAGGTCATCATGTCTGCCCTTGGCGTTCTCGGAACGCCCTGGCCTCAGAATGCATCATCTGTAGTCCATGATAACCTGCCGAGATGGGGCGGGGCTGAGGGAGGTTGGAACACTGCCCTCACTGAGGGAGTGGGTGTGGCCATCTCTGCTGTGACTGAACAAAGGGCAGGGGAGCAGGGGGCCCAGGGCAGGGCCCTCAGAGACCAGCAGGTCCAGTGGGGTGTCACAAGCATTTAGGCCCAGGCCAAAGGGCGCCATCTTTGTCTGCATAGCTGCCCAAACTCTCACCTTTCCACTCAGGCCGACCTGTTACTTGAATTGTGTGTGGAACCTGTCCGTGCAGTACACGTCGCTGCACAGCTAACCATAGGTCTGGGCATCGTAGCTTCCTGCCAGGTGACCGAAGTTCGCAGGTAGATGTGTCCCAGGGACACATGCAAACAGGCTCCAGCCCGGGCCACAGGCTGCCCACTGCCCCTGCCCCAGATCGGGGGCCGCCAATCAGCCCTGTCGGAGTCCCCTTCCTCTAGAGGGAGTATTGGACCAACACTTGTAGAAAACGGTGTCCTCGTGGGCAACTCATTGAAGGGACACAAATAAATTTTGCCGACTTTCTCCTGAAGCTTACGAGCATTCACACCTAAGCGTCTTACAAGGTCAGCTGTTTAGCTAAACATGAGCTCATGATCTAAATTTACACAATAATGAAGAAATCAGCTAAGAGGGGAGACAATCAGTAAAGACTATCAATACCAGAATTAGATTCCCAAGGCCATCCATCAATTTTTGGAATATTCAGGAGCAAGGCAGAATATATACATAAAACTGGACCTGAAACAAGGAACAAGTATGTTTTCAAAGACTGGTAGGATCTCTAAAACATTTTTAAAGGACATGTCATTGATAAAGCTAAATACTCAAAGGTTGTGTAATACAACAGATTAAGCATTGAGAAGAGTGAAATTATGCTGTTTTGAAAACTATGGCAGGTGAGATTTTCTGCCTAATTATATAAGAAGATTTCTCTAAAAATACACATTATTTCAATGACTTATTGGCTGTGAAATAAGTTAAGGGTATTTCAAATGGCTTGTCTGCAAAGAAAGGTGAGATGTAGGGAATCACAGAGAGTCGAGGGGAAAATAGGTCAATATATACATTGCTATATGGTGAACTAAGTCTTAGGCCAGCAACAATGGAGAGGACCTGACCCTTAGAAACTTACAAGTAAGCTGGAATCTTCAAAAGTTCAAATCTTTATAAGTAAAATATTTATTAAAATGAATAACCAAGTGTTTTAATTGACATCAGAAGATGAAAACAATAAACCCTGAGAACATAGAAAAAAGATAAATAAAGATATGAGCAGAACTTAATACAACAGAAAACGTACAAAATTGAGGTGATTTAGTAAGTCAAAAGAATCTTCTTTGAAAAGATTGAAAAGACACACTTTGATTAAGGAAAACAAAAACATAAGGAAATAATATACGGAAAGAATCAGGACAATGTTATAGCAGAGAATATATGAAATGCCAGTAAATTTGAACATTTCTGTAAAGTGGACCATTTCCTAGCTCCTAAAGTTTACCAAACCTGACACAAGAGGAAATCATTTAAGGTCATCATGTCTGCCCTTGGCATTCTCGGAACGCCCTGGCCTCAGGATGCAGCCTCTGTAGTCCATGGTAACCTGCGGAGAGGGGCGGGGCTGAGGTTGGTTGGAACTCTGCCCTCACTGAAGGAGTGGGTGTGGCCATCTCTGCTGTGACTGAACAAAGGGCAGGGGAGCAGGGGACCCAGGGCAGGGCCCTCAGAGCACGGCAGGTCCAGTGGGCTGTCACAAGCATTTTGGCCCAGGCCAAAGGGCGCCTTCTTTGTCTGCACAGCTGCCCAAACTCTCACCTTTCCACTCAGGCCGACCTCTTACTTGAAGTGTGTGTGGAACCTGTCCTCACAGTACACCTCGCTGCACAGCTAACCATAGGTCAGGGCATCGTAGCTTCCTGCCAGGTGACCGAAGTTCGCAGGCAGATGTGTCCCAGGGACACATGCAAAGAGGCTCCAGCCCGGGCCACAGGCTGCCCACAGCCCCTGCCCCAGACCGGGGGCCGCCAATCAGCCATGTCGGAGTCCCCTGCCTCTAGAGGGAGTATTGGACCAACACTTGTAGAAAACTGTGTCCTCGTGGGCAACTCATTGGAGGGACACAAATAAATTTTGCCGACTTTCTCCTGAAGCTTACGAGCGTTCACACCTAAGCGTCTTACAAGGTCAGCTGTTTAGCTAAACATGAGCTCATGATCTAAATTTACACAATAATGAATAAATCAGCTACGAGGGGAGACAATCAGTAAAGACTATCAATACCAGAATTAGATTCCCATGGCCATCCATCAATTGTTGGAATAATCAGGTGCAAGGCAGAATATATACATAAAACTGGAACTGAAACAAGGAACAAGGGTGTTTTCAAAGACTGGTAGGATCTCTAAAACATTTTTAAAGTACATGTCATTGATAAAGCTAAATACTCAAAGGTTGTGTAATACAACAGATTAAGCATTGAGAAGAGTGAAATTATGCTGTTTTGAAAACTATGGCAGGTGAGATTTTCTGCCTAATTTTATAAGAAGATTTCTCTAAAAATACACATTATTTCAATGACTTATTGGCTGTGAAATAAGTTAAGGGTATTTCAAATGGCTTGTCTGCAAAGAAAGGTGAGATGTAGGGAATCACAGAAAGTCGAGGGGAAAATAGGTCAATATATACATTGCTATATGGTGAACTAAACCTTAGGCCAGCAACAATGGAGAGGACCTGACCCTTAGAAACTTACAAGTAAGCTGGAATCTTCAAAAGTTCAAATCTTTATAAGTAAAATATTTATTAAAATGAATAACCAAGTGTTTTAATTGACATCAGAAGATCAAAACAATAAGCCCTGAGAACATAGAAAAAAGATAAAGATATGAGCAGAACTTAATACAACAGAAAACGTATAAAATTGAGGTGATTTAGTAAGTCCAAAGAATCTTCTTTGAAAAGATTTAAATGACACACTTTGATTAAGGAAAACAAAAACATAAGTAAAGAATATAAAGAAAGAATCAGGACAATGTTATAGCAGAGAATATATGAAATGCCAGTAAATTTGAACATTTCTGTAAAGTGGACCATTTCCTAGCTCCTAAAGTTTACCAAACCTGACACAAGAGGAAATCATTTAAGGTCATCATGTCTGCCCTTGGCATTCTCGGAACGCCCTGGCCTCAGGATGCTGCCTCTGTAGTCCATGGTAACCTGCGGAGAGGGGGCGGGGCTGAGGTTGGTTGGAACTCTGCCCTCACTGAAGGAGTGGGTGTGGCCATCTCTGCTGTGACTGAACAAAGGGCAGGGGAGCAGGGGGCCCAGGGTAGGGCCCTCAGAGCACGGCAGGTCCAGTGGGTTGTCACAAGCATTTAGTCCCAGGCCAAAGGGCGCCTTCTTTGTCTGCACAGCTGCCCAAACTCTCACCTTTCCACTCAGGCCGACCTCTTACTTGAAGTGTGTGTGGAACCTGTCCTCACAGTACACCTCGCTGCACAGCTAACCATAGGTCTGGGCATCGTAGCTTCCTGCCAGGTGACCGAAGTTCGCAGGCAGATGTGTCCCAGGGAAACAGGAAAAGAGGCTCCAGCCCGGGCCACAGGCTGCCCACTGCCCCTGCCCCAGACCGGGGGCCGCCAATCAGCCCTGTCGGAGTCCCCTGCCTCTAGAGGGAGTATTGGACCAACACTTGTAGAAAACGGTGTCCTCGTGGGCAACTCATTGGAGGGACACAAATAAATTTTGCCGACTTTCTCCTGAAGCTTACGAGCGTTCACACCTAAGCGTCTTACAAGGTCAGCTGTTTAGCTAAACATGAGCTCATGATCTAAATTTACACAATAATGAAAAAATCAGCTACGAAGGGAGACAATCAGTAAAGACTATCAATACCAGAATTAGATTCCCAAGGCCATCCATCAATTGTTGGAATAATCAGGTGCAAGGCAGAATATATACATAAAACTGGAACTGAAACAAGGAACAAGGATGTTTTCAAAGACTGGTAGGATCTCTAAAAGATTTTTAAAGTACATTTCATTGATAAAGCTAAATACTCAAATGTTGTGTAATACAACAGATTAAGCATTGAGAAGAGTGAAATTATGCTGTTTTGAAAACTATGGCAGGTGAGATTTTCTGCCTAATTATATAAAAAGATTTCTCTAAAAATACACATTATTTCAATGACTTATTGGCTGTGAAATAAGTTAAGGGTATTTCAAATGGCTTGTCTGCAAAGAAAGGTGAGATGTAGGGAATCACAGAAAGTCGAGGGGAAAATAGGTCAATATATACATAGCTATATGGTGAACTAAGTCTTAGGCCAGCAACAATGGAGAGGACCTGACACTTAGAAACTTATATGTAAGCTGGAATCTTCAAAAGTTCAAATCTTTATAAGTAAAATATTTATTAAAATGAATAACCAAGTGTTTTAATTGACATCAGAAGATCAAAACAATAAACCCTGAGAACATAGAAAAAAGATAAATAAAGATATGAGCAGAACTTAATACAACAGAAAACGTATAAAATTGAGGTGATTTAGTAAGTCCAAAGAATCTTCTTTGAAAAGATTGAAAAGACACACTTTGATTAAGGAAAACAAAAACATAAGTATAGAATATACAGAAAGAACCAGGACAATGTTATAGCAGAGAATATATGAAATGCTAGTAAATTTGAACATTTCTGTAAAGTGGACCATTTCCTAGCTCCTAAAGTTTACCAAACCTGACACAAGAGGAAATCATTTAAGGTCATCATGTCTGCCCTTGGCATTCTCGGAACGCCCTGGCCTCAGGATGCAGCCTCTGTAGTCCATGGTAACCTGCGGAGAGGGGGCGGAGCTGAGGTTGGTTGGAACTCTGCCCTCACTGAAGGAGTGGGTGTGGCCATCTCTCCTGTGACTGAACAAAGGGCAGGGGAGCAGGGGGCCCAGGGCAGGGCCCTCAGAGCACGGCAGGTCCAGTGGGCTGTCACAAGAATTTAGGCCCAGGCCAAAGGGCGCCTTCTTTGTCTGCACAGCTGCCTAAACTCTCACCTATCCACTCAGGCCGACCTCTTATTGAAGTGTGTGTGGAACCTTTCCTCACAGTACACCTCGCTGCACAGCTAACCATAGGTCTGGGCATCGTAGCTTCCTGCCAGGTGACCGAAGTTCCCAGGCAGATGTGTCCCAGGGACACATGCAAAGAGGCTCCAGCCCGGGCCACAGGCTGCCCACTGCCCCTGCCCCAGATCGGGGGCCTCCAATCAGCCCTGTCGGAGTCCCCTTCCTCTAGAGGGAGTATTGGACCAACACTTGTAGAAAACGGTGTCCTCGTGGGCAACTCATTGGAGTGACACAAATAAATTTTGCCGACTTTCTCCTGAAGCTTACAAGCGTTCACACCTTAGCGTCTTACAAGGTCAGCTGTTTAGCTAAACATGAGCTCATGATATAAATTTACACAATAATGAAAAAATCAGCTACGAGGGGAGACAATCAGTAAAGAGTATCAATACCAGAATTAGATTCCCAAGACCATCCATCAATTGTTGGAATAATCAGGTGCCAGGCAGAATATATACATAAAACTGGACCTGAAACAAGGAACAAGGATGATTTCAAAGACTGGTAGGATCTATACATGTCATTGATAAAGCTAAATACTCAAAGGTTGTGTAATACAACAGATTAAGCATTGAGAAGAGTGAAATTATGCTGTTTTGAAAACTATGGCAGGTGAGATTTTCTGCCTAATTATATAAGAAGATTTCTCTAAAAAATACACATTATTTCAATGACTTATTGGCTGTGAAATAAGTTAAGGGTATTTCAAATGGCTTGTCTGCAAAGAAAGGTGAGATGTAGGGAATCACAGAAAGTCGAGGGGAAAATAGGTCAATATATACATTGCTATATGGTGAACTAAACCTTAGGCCAGCAACAACGGAGAGGACCTGATCCTTAGAAACTTACAAGTAAGCTGGAATCTTCAAAAGTTCAAATCTTTATAAGTAAAATATTTATTAAAATGAATAACCAAGTGTTTTAATTGACATCAGAAGAATAAAACAATAAACCCTGAGAACATAGAAAAAAGATAAATAAAGATATGAGCAGAACTTAATACAACAGAAAACGTATAAAATTGAGGTGATTTAGTAAGTCCAAAGAATCTTCTTTGAAAAGATTGAAAAGACACACTTTGATTAAGAAAACAAAAACATAAGTAAAGAATATACAGAAAGAATCAGGACAATGTTATAGCAGAGAATATATGAAATGCCAGTAAATTTGAACATTTCTATAAAGTGGACCATTTCCTAGCTCCTAAAGTTTACCAAACCTGACACAAGAGGAAATCATTTAAGGTCATCATGTCTGCCCTTGGCATTCTCGGAACGCCCTTGCCTCATGATGCAGCATCTGTAGTCCATGGTAACCTGCGGAGAGGGGGCGGGGATGAGGGTGGTTGGAACTCTGGCCTCACTGAAGGAGTGGGTGTGGCCATCTCTGCTGTGACTGAACAAAGGGCAGGGGAGCAGGGGGCCCAGGGCAGGGCCCTCAGAGCCCGGCAGCTCCAGTGGGCTGTCACAAGCATTTATTCCCAGGCCAAAGGGCACCTTCTTTGCACAGCTGCCCAAACTCTCACCTTTCCACTCAGGCCGACCTCTTACCTGATGTGTGTGTGGAACCTGTCCTCACAGTACACCTCGCTGCACAGCTAACCATATGTCAGGGCATCGTAGCTTCCTGCCAGGTGACCGAAGTTCGCAGGCAGATGTGTCCCAGGGACACATGAAAAGAGGCTCCAGCCCGGGCCACATTCTGCCCACTGCCCCTGCCCCAGTTCGGGGGCCACCAATCAGCCCTGTTGGAGTCCCATTCCTCTAGAGGGAGTATTGGACCAACACTTGTAGAAAACGGTGTCCTCGTGGGCAACTCATTGGAGGGACCCAAATAAATCTTTGCCGACTTTCTGCTGAAGCTTACGAGCGTTCACACCTAAGCGTCTTACAAGGTCAGCTGTTTAGCTAAACATGAGCTCATGATCTAAATTTACACAATAATGAAGAAATCAGCTACGAGGTGAGACAATCAGTAAAGACTATCAATACCAGAATTAGATTCCCAAGGCCATCCATCAATTGTTGGAATAATCAGGTGCAAGGCAGAATATATACATAAAACCGGAACTGAAACAAGGAACACGGATGTTTTCAAAGACTGGTAGGATCTCTAAAACATTTTTAAAGTACATGTCATTGATAAAGCTAAATACTCAAAGGTTGTGTAATACAACAGATTAAGCATTGAGAAGAGTGAAATTATGCTGTTTTGAAAACTATGGCAGGTGAGATTTTCTGCCTAATTATATAAGAAGATTTCTCTAAAAAATACACATTATTTCAATGACTTATTGGCTGTGAAATAAGTTAAGGGTATTTCAAATGGCTGGTCTGCAAAGAAAGGTGAGATGTAGGGAATCACAGAAAGTCGAGGGGAACATAGGTCAATATATACATTGCTATATGGTGAACTAAACATTAGGCCAGCAACAATGGAGAGGACCTGACCCTTAGAAACTTACAAGTAAGCTGGAATCTTCAAAAGTTCCAATCTTTATAAGTAAAATATTTATTAAAATGAATAACCAAGTGTTTTAATTGACATCAGAAGATCAAAACAATAAACCCTGAGAACATAGAAAAAAGATAAATAAAGATATGAGCAGAACTTAATACAACATAAAACGTATAAAATTGAGGTGATTTAGTAAGTCCAAAGAATCTTCTTTGAAAAGATTGAAAAGACACACTTTGATTAAGGAAAACAAAAACATAAGTAAAGAATATACAGAAAGAATCAGGACAATGTTATAGCAGAGAATATATGAAATGCCAGTAAATTTGAACATTTCTATAAAGTGGACCATTTCCTAGCTCCTAAAGTTTACCAAACCTGACACAAGAGGAAATCATTTAAGGTCATCATGTCTGCCCTTGGCATTCTCGGAACGCCCTTGCCTCAGGATGCAGCATCTGTAGTCCATGGTAACCTGCGGAGAGAGGGCGGGGATGAGGGTGGTTGGAACTCTGGCCTCACTGAAGGAGTGGGTGTGGCCATCTCTGCTGTGACTGAACAAAGGGCAGGGGAGCAGGGGGCCCAGGGCAGGGCCCTCAGAGCCCGGCAGGTCCAGTGGGCTGTCACAAGCATTTAGGCCCAGGCCAAAGGGCACCTTCTTTGCACAGCTGCCCAAACTCTCACCTTTCCACTCAGGCCGACCTCTTACTTGAAGTGTGTGTGGAACCTGTCCTCACAGTACACCTCGCTGCACAGCTAACCATATGTCAGGGCATCGTAGCTTCCTGCCAGGTGACCGAAGTTCGCAGGCAGATGTGTCCCAGGGACACATGAAAAGAGGCTCCAGCCCGGGCCACATGCTGCCCACTGCCCCTGCCCCAGATCGGGCGCCACCAATCAGCCCTGTCGGAGTCCCATTCCTCTAGAGGGAGTATTGGACCAACACTTGTAGAAAACGTTGTCCTCGTGGGCAACTCATTGGAGGTACCCAAATAAATCTTTGCCGACATTCTGCTGAAGCTTAGGAGCGTTCACACCTAAGCGTCTTACAAGGTCAGCTGTTTAGCTAAACATGAGCTCATGATCTAAATTTACACAATAATGAAGAAATCAGCTACGAGGGGAGACAATCAGTAAAGACTATCAATACCAGAATTAGATTCCCAAGGCCATCCATCAATTGTTGGAATAATCAGGTGCAAGGCAGAATATATACATAAAACCGGAACTGAAACAAGGAACACGGATGTTTTCAAAGACTGGTAGGATCTCTAAAACATTTTTAAAGTACATGTCATTGATAAAGCTAAATACTCAAAGGTTGTGTAATACAACAGATTAAGCATTGAGAAGAGTGAAATTATGCTGTTTTGAAAACTATGGCAGGTGAGATTTTCTGCCTAATTATATAAGAAGATTTCTCTAAAAAATACACATTATTTCAATGACTTATTGGCTGTGAAATAAGTTAAGGGTATTTCAAATGGCTTGTCTGCAAAGAAAGGTGAGATGTAGGGAATCACAGAAAGTCGAGGGGAACATAGGTCAATATATACATTGCCATATGGTGAACTAAACCTTAGGCCAGCAACAATGGAGAGGACCTGACCCTTAGAAACTTACAAGTAAGCTGGAATGTTCAAAAGTTCAAATCTTTATAAGTAAAATATTTATTAAAATGAATAACCAAGTGTTTTAATTGACATCAGAAGATCAAAACAATAAACCCTGAGAACATAGAAAAAAGATAAATAAAGATATGAGCAGAAGGTAATACAACAGAAAACGTATAAAATTCAGGTGATTTAGTAAGTCCAAAGAATCTTCTTTGAAAAGATTGAAAAGACACACTTTGATTAAGGAAAACAAAAACATAAGTAAAGAATATACAGAAAGAATCAGGACAATGTTATAGCAGAGAATATATGAAATGCCAGTAAATTTGAACATTTCTGTAAAGTGTACCATTTCCTAGCTCCTAAAGTTTACCAAACCTGACACAAGAGGAAATCATTTAAGGTCATCATGTCTGCCCTTGGCATTCTCGGAAAGCCCTGGCCTCAGAATGCAGACTCTGTAGTCCATGGTAACCTGCGGAGAGGGGGCGGGGCTGAGGTTGGTTGGAACTCTGGCCTCACTGAAGGAGTGGGTGTGGCCATCTCTGCTGTGACTGAACAAAGGGCAGGGGAGCAGGGGGCCCAGGGCAGGGCCCTCAGAGCCCGGGAGTCCAGTGGGTTGTCACAAGCATTTAGGCCCAGGCCAAAGGGCGCCTTCTTTGTCTGCACAGCTGCCCAAACTCTCACCTTTCCACTCAGGCCGACCTCTTACTTGAAGTGTGTGTGGAACCTGTCCTCACAGTACACCTCGCTGCACAGCTAACCATAGGTCTGTGCATCGTAGCTTCCTGCCAGGTGACCGAAGTTCGCAGGCAGATGTGTCCCAGGGACACATGCAAAGAGGCTCCTGCCCGGGCCACAGGCTGCTCACTGCTCCTGCCCCAGATCGGGGGCCGCCTATCAGCCCTGTCGGAGTCCCCTGCTTCTAGAGGGAGTATTGGACCAACACTTGTGGAAAACGGTGTCCTCGTGGGCAACTCATTGGAGGGACACAAATAAATCTTTGCCGTCTTTCTGCGGAAGCTTACGAGCGTTCACAGCTAAGCATCTTACAAGGTCAGCTGTTTAGCTAAACCTGAGCTCATGATCTAAATTTACACAATAATGAAAAAATCAGCTACGAGGGGAGACAATCAGTAAAGACTATCAATACCAGAATTAGATTCCCAAGGCCATCCAACAATTGTTGAAATAATCAGGTGCAAGGGAGAATATATACATAAAACTGGACCTGAAACAAGGAACAAGGATGATTTCAAAGACTGGTAGGATCTATACATGTCATTGATAAAGCTAAATACTCAAAGGTTGTGTAATACAACAGATTAAGCATTGAGAAGAGTGAAATTATGCTGTTTTGAAAACTATGGCAGGTTAGATTTTCTGCCTAATTATATAAGAAGATTTCTCTAAAAAATACACATTATTTCAATGACTTATTGGCTGTGAAATAAGTTAAGTGTATTTCAAATGGCTTGTCTGCAAAGAAAGGTGAGATGTAGGGAATCACAGAAAGTCGAGGGGAAAATAAGTCAATATATACATTGCTATATGGTGAACTAAACCTTAGGCCAGCAACAATGGAGAGGACCTGATCCTTAGAATATTACAAGTAAGCTGGAATCTTCAAAAGTTCAAATCTTTATAAGTAAAATATTTATTAAAATGAATAACCAAGTGTTTTAATTGACATCAGAAGATCAAAACAATAAACCCTGAGAACATAGAAAAAAGATAAATAAAGATATGAGCAGAACTTAATACAACAGAAAACGTATAAAATTCAGGTGATTTAGTAAGTCCAAAGAATCTTCTTTGAAAAGATTGAAAAGACACACTTTGATTAAGGAAAACAAAAACATAAGTAAAGAATATACAGAAAGAATCAGGACAATGTTATAGCAGAGAATATAAGAAATGCCAGTAAATTTGAACATTTCTGTAAAGTGGACCATTTCCTAGCTCCTAAAGTTTACCAAACCTGACACAAGAGGAAATCATTTAAGGTCATCATGTCTGCCCTTGGCATTCTCGGAACGCCCTGGCCTCAGGATGCAGCCTCTGTAGTCCATGGTAACCTGCGGAGAGGGGGCGGGGCTGAGGGTGGTTGGAACTCTGGCCTCACTGAAGGAGTGGGTGTGGCCATCTCTGCTTGACTGAACAAAGGGCAGGGGAGAAGGGGGCCCAGGGCAGGGCCCTCAGAGCACGGCAGTTTCAGTCGGCTGTCACAAGCATTTAGGCCCAGGCCAAAGGGCGCCTTCTTTGTCTGCACAGCTGCCCAAACTCTCACGTTTCCACTCAGGACGACCTCTTACTTGAAGTGTGTGTGGAACCTGTCCTCACAGTACACCTCGCTGCACAGCTAACCATAAGTCTGGGCATCGTAGCTTCCTGCCAGGTGACCGAAGTTTGCAGGCAGATGTGTCCCAGGGACACATGCAAAGAGGCTCCAGCCCGGGCCACAGGCTGCCCAATGCCCCTGCCCCAGATCGGGGGCCGCCAAGCAGCCCTGTCGGAGTCCAATTCCTCTAGAGGGAGTATTGGACCAACACTTGTAGAAAACGGTGTCCTCGTGGGCAACTCATTGGAGGGACACAAATAAATTTTGCCGACTTTCTGCTGAAGCTTACGAGCGTTCACACCTAAGCGTCTGACAAGGTCAGCTGTTTAGCTAAACATGAGCTCATGATCTAAATTTACACAATAATGAAGAAATCAGCTACGAGGGGAGACAATCAGTAAAGACTATCAATACCAGAATTAGATTCCCAAGGCCATCCATCACTTGTTGGAATAATCAGGTGCAAGGCAGAATATATACATAAAGCCGGAACTGAAACAAGGAACACGGATGTTTTCAAAGACTGGTAGGATCTCTAAAACATTTTTAAAGTACATGTCATTGATAAAGATAAATACTCAAAGGTTGTGTAATACAACAGATTAAGCATTGAGAAGAGTGAAATTATGCTGTTTTGAAAACTATGGCAGGTGAGATTTTCTGCCTAATTATATAAGAAGATTTCTCTAAAAAATACACATTATTTCAATGACTTATTGGCTGTGAAATAAGTTAAGGGTATTTCAAATGGCTTGTCTGCAAAGAAAGGTGAGATGTAGGGAATCACAGAAAGTCGAGGGGAAAATAGGTCAATATATACATTGCTATATGATGAACTAAACCTTAGGCCAGCAACAATGGAGAGGACCTGACCCTTAGAAATTTACAAGAAAGCTGGAATCTTCAAAATTTCAAATCTTTATAAGTAAAATATTTATTAAAATGAATAACCAAGTGTTTTAATTGACATCAGAAGATCAAAACAATAAACCCTGAGAACATAGAAAAAAGATAAATAAAGATATGAGCAGAACTTAATACAACAGAAAACGTATAAAATTCAGGTGATTTAGTAAGTCCAAAGAATCTTGTTTGAAAAGATTGAAAAGACACACTTTGATTAAGGAAAACAAAAACATAAGTAAAGAATATACAGAAAGAATCAGGACAATGTTATAGCAGAGAATATATGAAATGCCAGTAAATTTGAACATTTCTGTAAAGTGGACCATTTCCTAGCTCCTAAAGTTTACCAAACCTGACACAAGAGGAAATCATTTAAGGTCATCATGTCCGCCCTTGGCATTCTCGGAACGCCCTGGCCTCAGGATGCAGCCTCTGTAGTCCATGGTAACCTGCGGAGAGGGGGCGGGGCTGAGGGTGGTTGGAACTCTGCCCTCACTGAAGGAGTGGGTGTGGCTATCTCTGCTGTGACTGAACAAAGGGCAGGGGAGCATGGGGCCCAGGGCAGAGCCCTCTGAGCACGGCAGGTCCAGTGGGCTGTCACAAGCATTTAGGCCCAGGCCAAAGGGCGCCTTCTTTGTCTGCACAGCTGCCCAAACTCTCACCTTTCCACTCAGGACGACCGCTTATTGAAGTGTGTGTGGAACCTTTCCTCACAGTACACCTCGCTGCACAGCTAACCATAGGTCTGGGCATCGTAGCTTCCTGCCAGGTGACCGAAGTTCGCAGGCAGATGTGTCCCAGGGACACATGCAAAGAGGCTCCTTCCCGGGCCACAGGCTGCCCACTGCCCCTGCCCCAGATCGGGGGCCGCCAATCAGCCCTGTCGGAGTCCCCTTCCTCTAGAGGGAGTATTGGACCAACACTTGTAGAAAACGGTGTCCTCGTGGGCAACTCATTGGAGGGACACAAATAAATTTTGCCGACTTTCTGGTGAAGCTTACGAGCGTTCACACCTAAGCGTCTTACAAGGTCAGCTGTTTAGCTAAACATGAGCTCATGATCTAAATTTACACAATAATGAAAAAATCAGCTACGAGGGGATAAAATCAGTAAAGACTATCAATACCAGAATTAGATTCCCAAGGCCATCCATCAATTGTTGGAATAATCAGGTGCAAGGCAGAATATATACATAAACCTGGAACTGAAACAAGGAACAAGGATGTTTTCAAAGACTGGTAGGATCTATACATGTCATTGATAAAGCTAAATACTCAAAGGTTGTGTAATACAACAGATTAAGCATTGAGAAGAGTGAAATTATGCTGTTTTGAAAACTATGGCAGGTGAGATTTTCTGCGTAATTATATAAGAAGATTTCTCTAAAAATACACATTATTTCAATGACTTATTGGCTGTGAAATAAGTTAAGGGTATTTCAAATGGCTTGTCTGCAAAGAAAGGTGAGATGTAGGGAATCACAGAAAGTCGAGGGGAAAATAGGTCAATATATACATTGCTATATGGTGAACTAAACCTTAGGCCAGCAACAATGGAGAGGACCTGACCCTTAGAAACTTACAAGTAAGCTGGAATCTTCAAAAGTTCAAATCTTTATAAGTAAAATATTTATTAAAATGAATAACCAATTGTTTTAATTGACATCAGAAGATCAAAACAATAAACCCTGAGAACATAGAAAAAAGATAAATAAAGATATGAGCAGAACTTAATACAACAGAAAACGTATAAAATTGAGGTGATTTAGTAAGTCCAAAGAATCTTCTTTGAAAAGATTGAAAAGATACACTTTGATTAAGGAAAACTAAAACATAAGTATAGAATATACAGAAAGAATCAGGACAATGTTATAGCAGAGAATATATGAAATGCCAGTAAATTTGAACATTTCTGTAAAGTAGACCATTTCCTAGCTCCTAAAGTTTACCAAACCTGACACAAGAGGAAATCATTTAAGGTCATCATGTCTGCCCTTGGCATTCTCGGAACGCCCTGGCCTCAGGATGCAGCCTCTGTAGTCCATGGTATCCTGCGGAGAGGGGGCGGAGCTGAGGTTGGTTGGAACTCTGCCCTCACTGAAGGAGTGGGTGTGGCCATCTCTGCTGTGACTGAACAAAGGGCAGGGGAGCAGGGGGCCCAGGGCAGGGCCCTCAGAGCCCGGCAGGTCCAGTGGGCTGTCTCAAGCATTTAGGCCCAGGCCAAAGGGCGCCTTCTTTGTCTGCACACCTGCCCAAACTCTCACCTTTCCACTCAGGACGACATCTTATTGAAGTGTGTGTGGAACCTTTCCTCACAGTACACCTCGCTGCACAGCTAACCATAGGTCTGGGCAACGTAGCTTCCTGCCAGGTGACCGAAGTTCGCAGGCAGATGTGTCCCAGGGACACATGCAAAGAGGCTCCAGCCTGGGCCACAGGCTGCCCACTGCCCCTGCCCCAGATCGGGGGCTGCCAATCAGCCCTGTCGGAGTCCCCATCCTCTAGAGGGAGTATTGGACCAACACTTTTAGAAAACGGTGTCCTCGTGGGCAACTCATTGGAGGGACACAAATAAATTTTGCCGACTTTCTCCTGAAGCTTACAAGCGTTCACACCTAAGCGTCTTACAAGGTCAGCTGTTTAGCTAAACATGAGCTCATGATCTAAATTTACACAATAATGAAAAAATCAGCTACGAGGGGAGAAAATCAGTAAAGACTATCAATACCAGAATTAGATTCCCAAGGCCATCCATCAATTGTTGGAATAATCAGGTGCAAGGCAGAATATATACATAAAACTGGACCTGAAACAAGGAACAAGGATGATTTCAAAGACTGGTAGGATCTATACATGTCATTGATAAAGCTAAATACTCAAAGGTTGTGTAATACAACAGATTAAGCATTGAGAAGAGTGAAATTATGCTGTTTTGAAAACTATGGCAGGTGAGATTTTCTGCCTAATTATATAAGAAGATTTCTGTAAAAATACACATTATTTCAATGACTTATTGGCTGTGAAATAATTTAAGGGTATTTCAAATGGCTTTTCTGCAAAGAAAGGTGAGATGTAGGGAATCACAGAAAGTCGAGGGGAAAATAGGTCAATATATACATTGCTATATGGTGAACTAAACCTTAGGCCAGCAACAATGGAGAGGGCCTGATCCTTAGAAAATTACAAGTAAGCTGGAATCTTCAAAAGTTCATATCTTTATAAGTAAAATATTTATTAAAATGAATAACCAAGTGTTTTAATTGACATCAGAAGATCAAAACAATAAACACTGAGAACATAGAAAAAAGATAAATAAAGATATGAGCAGAACTTAATACAACAGAAAACGTATAAAATTCAGGTGATTTAGTAAGTCCAAAGAATCTTTATGAAAAGATTGAAAAGACACACTTTGATTAAGGAAAACAAAAACATAAGTAAAGAATATACAGAAAGAATCAGGACAATGTTATAGCAGAGAATATAAGAAATGCCAGTAAATTTGAACATTTCTGTAAAGTGGACCATTTCCTAGCTCCTAAAGTTTACCAAACCTGACACAAGAGGAAATCATTTAAGGTCATCATGTCTGCCCTTGGCATTCTCGGAACGCCCTGGCCTCAGGATGCAGCCTCTGTAGTCCATGGTAACCTGCGGAGAGGGGGCGGGGATGAGGGTGGTTGGAACTCTGGCCTCACTGAAGGAGTGGGTGTGGCCATCTCTGCTTGACTGAACAAAGGGCAGGGGAGCAGGGTCCCAGGGCAGGGCCCTCAGAGCCCGGCAGGTCCAGTGGGCTGTCACAAGCATTTAGGCCCAGGCCAAAGGGCACCTTCTTTGCACAGCTGCCCAAACTCTCACCTTTCCACTCAGGACGACCTCTTACTTGAAGTGTGTGTGGAACCTGTCCTCACAGTACACCTCGCTGCACAGCTAACCATATGTCTGGGCATTGTAGCTTCCTGCCAGGTGACCGAAGGTCGCAGGCAGGTGTGTCCCAGGGACACATGAAAAGAGGCTCCAGCCAGGGCCACATGCTGCCCACTGCCCCTGCCCCAGATCGGGGGCCACCAATCAGCCCTGTCGGAGTCCCATTCCTCTAGAGGGAGTATTGGACCAACACTTGTAGAAAACGGTGTCCTCGTGGGCAACTCATTGGAGGGACCCAAATAAATCTTTGCCGACTTTCTGCTGAAGCTTACGAGCGTTCACACCTAAGCGTCTTACAAGGTCAGCTGTTTAGCTAAACATGAGCTCATGATCTAAATTTACACAATAATGAAGAAATCAGCTACGAGGGGAGACAATCAGTAAAGACTATCAATACCAGAATTAGATTCCCAAGGCCATCCATCAATTGTTGTAATAATCAGGTGCAAGGCAGAATATATACATAAAACTGGAACTGAAACAAGGAACAAGGATGTTTTCAAACACTGGTAGGATCACTAAAACATTTTTAAAGTACATGTCATTGATAAAGCTAAATACTCAAAGGTTGTGTAATACAACATATTAAGCATTGAGAAGAGTGAAATTATGCTGTTTTGAAAACTATGGCAGGTGAGATTTTCTGCCTAATTATATAAGAAGATTTCTCTAAAAATACACATTATTTCAATGACTTATTGGCTGTGAAATAAGTTAAGGGTATTTCAAATGGCTTGTCTGCAAAGAAAGGTGAGATGTAGGGAATCACAGAAAGTCGAGGGGAAAATAGGTCAATATATACATTGCTATATGGTGAACTAAACCTTAGGCCAGCAACAATGGAGAGGACCTGACCCTTAGAAACTTACAAGTAAGCTGGAATCTTCAAAAGTTCAAATCTTTATAAGTAAAATATTTATTAAAATGAATAACCAATTGTTTTAATTGACATCAGAAGATCAAAACAATAAACCCTGAGAACATAGAAAAAAGATAAATAAAGATATGAGCAGAACTTAATACAACAGAAAACGTATAAAATTGAGGTGATTTAGTAAGTCCAAAGAATCTTCTTTGAAAAGATTGAAAAGATACACTTTGATTAAGGAAAACTAAAACATAAGTATAGAATATACAGGAAGAATCAGGACAATGTTATAGCAGAGAATATATGAAATGCCAGTAAATTTGAACATTTCTGTAAAGTGGACCATTTCCTAGCTCCTAAAGTTTACCAAACCTGACACAAGAGGAAATCATTTAAGGTCATCATGTCTGCCCTTGGCATTCTCGGAACGCCCTGGCCTCAGGATGCAGCCTCTGTAGTCCATGGTAACCTGCGGAGAGGGGGCGGGGCTGAGGGTGGTTGGAACTCTGCCCTCACTGAAGGAGTGGGTGTGGCCATCTCTGCTGTGACTGAACAAAGTGCAGGGGAGCAGGGGGCCCAGGGCAGGGCCCTCAGAGCACGGCAGTTTCAGTCGGCTGTCACAAGCATTTAGGCCCAGGCCAAAGGGCGCCTTCTTTGTCTGCACAGCTGCCCAAACTCTCACCTTTCCACTCAGGCCGACCTCTTACTTGAAGGGTGTGTGGACCCTGTCCTCCCAGTACACCTCGCTGCACAGCTAACCATAGGTCTGGGCATCGTAGCTTCCTGCCAGGTGACCGAATTTCGCAGGCAGGTGTGTCCCAGGGACACATGCAAAGAGGCTCCAGCCCGGGCCACAGGCTGCCCACTGCCCCTGCCCCAGATCGGGGGCCGCCATTCAGCCCTGTCGGAGTCCCGTTCCTCTAGAGGGAGTATTGGACCAACACTTGTAGAAAACGGTGTCCTCGTGGGCAACTCATTGGAGGGACACAAATAAATTTTGCCGACTTTCTCCTGAAGCTTACGAGCGTTCACAGCTAAGCATCTTACAAGGTCAGCTGTTTAGCTAAACATGAGCTCATGATCTAAATTTACACAATAATGAAGAAATCAGCTACGAGGGGAGACAATCAGTAAAGACTATCAATACCAGAATTAGATTCCCAAGGCCATCCATCAATTGTTGGAATAATCAGGTGCAAGGCAGAATATATACATAAAGCCGGAACTGAAACAAGGAACACGGATGTTTTCAAAGACTGGTAGGATCTCTAAAACATTTTTAAAGTACATGTCATTGATAAAGCTAAATACTCAAAGGTTGTGTAATACAACAGATTAAGCATTGAGAAGAGTGAAATTATGCTGTTTTGAAAACTATGGCAGGTGAGATTTTCTGCCTAATTATATAAGAAGATTTCTCTAAAAAATACACATTATTTCAATGACTTATTGGCTGTGAAATAAGTTAAGGGTATTTCAAATGGCTTGTCTGCAAAGAAAGGTGAGATGTAGGGAATCACAGAAAGTCGAGGGGAAAATAGGTCAATATATACATTGCTATATGGTGAACTAAACCTTAGGCCAGCAACAATGGAGAGGACCTGATCCTTAGAAAATTACAAGTAAGCTGGAATCTTCAAAAGTTCAAATCTTTATAAGTAAAATATTTATTAAAATGAATAACCAACTGTTTTAATTGACATCAGAAGATCAAAACAATAAACCCTGAGAACATAGAAAAAAGATAAATAAAGATATGAGCAGAACTTAATACAACAGAAAACGTATAAAATTCAGGTGATTTAGTAAGTCCAAAGAATCTTCTTTGAAAAGATTGAAAAGACACACTTTGATTAAGGAAAACAAAAACATAAGTAAAGAATATACAGAAAGAATCAGGACAATGTTATAGCAGAGAATATAAGAAATGCCAGTAAATTTGAACATTTCTGTAAAGTGGACCATTTCCTAGCTCCTAAAGTTTACCAAACCTGACACAAGAGGAAATCATTTAAGGTCATCATGTCTGCCCTTGGCATTCTCGGAACGCCCTGGCCTCAGGATGCAGCCTCTGTAGTCCATGGTAACCTGCGGAGAGGGGGCGGGGATGAGGGTGGTTGGAACTCTGGCCTCACTGAAGGAGTGGGTGTGGCCATCTCTGCTTGACTGAACAAAGGGCAGGGGAGCAGGGTCCCAGGGCAGGGCCCTCAGAGCCCGGCAGGTCCAGTGGGCTGTCACAAGCATTTAGGCCCAGGCCAAAGGGCGCCTTCTTTTCACAGCTGCCCAAACTCTCACCTTTCCACCCAGGACGACCTCTTACTTGAAGTGTGTGTGGAACCTGTCCTCACAGTACACCTCGCTGCACAGCTAACCATATGTCTGGGCATCGTAGCTTCCTGCCAGGTGACCGAAGTTCGCAGGCAGATGTGTCCCAGGGACACATGAAAAGAGGCTCCAGCCCGGGCCACATGCTGCCCACTGCCCCTGCCCCAGATCGGGGGCCACCAATCAGCCCTGTCGGAGTCCCATTCCTCTAGAGGGAGTATTGGACCAACACTTGTAGAAAACGGTGTCCTCGTGGGCAACTCATTGGAGGGACACAAATAAATCTTTGCCGACTTTCTGCTGAAGGTTACGAGCGTTCACACCTAAGCATCTTACAAGGTCAGCTGTTTAGCTAAACATGAGCTCATGATCTAAATTTACACAATAATGAAGAAATCAGCTACGAGGGGAGACAATCAGTAAAGACTATCAATACCAGAATTAGATTCCCAAGGCCATCCATCAATTGTTGTAATAATCAGGTGCAAGGCAGAATATATACATAAAACTGGAACTGAAACAAGGAACAAGGATGTTTTCAAAGACGGGTAGGATCTCTAAAACATTTTTAAAGTACATGTCATTGATAAAGCTAAATACTCAAAGGTTGTGTAATACAACAGATTAAGCATTGAGAAGAGTGAAATTATGCTGTTTTGAAAACTATGGCAGGTCAGATTTTCTGCCTAATTATATAAGAAGATTTCTCTAAAAATACACATTATTTCAATGACTTATTGGCTGTGAAATAAGTTATGGGTATTTCAAATGGCTTGTCTGCAAAGAAAGGTGAGATGTAGGGAATCACAGAAAGTCGAGGGGAAAATAGGTCAATATATACATTGCTATATGGTGAACTAAACCTTAGGCCAGCAACAATGGAGAGGACCTGACCCTTAGAAACTTACAAGTAAGCTGGAATCTTCAAAAGTTCTAATCTTTATAAGTAAAATATTTATTAAAATGAATAACCAAGTGTTTTAATTGACATCAGAAGATCAAAACAATAAACCCTGAGAACATAGAAAAAAGATAATTAAAGATATGAGCAGAACTTAATACAACAGAAAACGTATAAAATTCAGGTGATTTAGTGAGTCCAAAGAATCTTCTTTGAAAAGATTGAAAAGACACACTTTGATTAAGGAAAACAAAAACATAAGTAAAGAATATACAGAAAGAATCAGGACAATGTTATAGCAGAGAATATATGAAATGCCAGTAAATTTGAACATTTCTGTAAAGTGGACCATTTCCTAGCTCCTAAAGTTTACCAAACCTGACACAAGAGGAAATCATTTAAGGTCATCATGTCTGCCCTTGGCATTCTCGGAACGCCCTGGCCTCAGGATGCAGCCTCTGTAGTCCATGGTAACCTGCGGAGTGGGGGCGGGGCTGAGGGTGGTTGGAACTCTGGCCTCACTGAAGGAGTGGGTGTGGCCATCTCTCCTGTGACTGAACAAAGGGCAGGGGAGCAGGGGGCCCAGTGCAGGGCCCTCAGAGCACGGCAGGTCCAGTGGGCTGTCACAAGCATTTAGGCCCAGGCCAAAGGGCGCCTTCTTTGTCTGCACAGCTGCCCAAACTCTCACCTTTCCACTCAGGACGACATCTTATTGAAATGTGTGTGGAACCTTTCCTCACAGTACACCTCGCTGCACAGCTAACCATAGGTCTGGGCATCGTAACTTCCTGCCAGGTGACCGAAGTTCGCAGGCAGATGTGTCCCAGGGACACATGCAAAGAGGCTCCAGCCCGGGCCACAGGCTGCCCACTGCCCCTGCCCCAGATCGGGGGCTGCCAATCAGCCCTGTCGGAGTCCCCTTCCTCTAGAGGGAGTATTGGACCAACACTTTTAGAAAACGGTGTCCTCGTGGGCAACTCATTGGAGGGACACAAATAAATTTTGCCGACTTTCTCCTGAAGCTTACAAGCGTTCACACCTAAGCGTCTTACAAGGTCAGCTGTTTAGCTAAACATGAGCTCATGATCTAAATTTACACAATAATGAAAAAATCAGCTACGAGGGGAGACAATCAGTAAAGACTATCAATACCAGAATTAGATTCCCAAGGCCATCCAACAATTGTTGAAATAATCAGGTGCAAGGCAGAATATATACATAAAACTGGACCTGAAACAAGGAACAAGGATGATTTCAAAGACTGGTAGGATCTATACATGTCATTGATAAAGCTAAATACTCAAAGGTTGTGTAATACAACAGATTAAGCATTGAGAAGAGTGAAATTATGCTGTTTTGAAAACTATGGCAGGTGAGATTTTCTGCCTAATTATAGAAGAAGATTTCTCTAAAAAATACACATTATTTCAATGACTTATTGGCTGTGAAATAAGTTAAGGGTATTTCAAATGGCTTGTCTGCAAAGAAAGGTGAGATGTAGGGAATCACAGAAAGTCGAGGGGAAAATAGGTCAATATATACATTGCTATATGGTGAACTAAACCTTAGGCCAGCAACAATGGAGAGGACCTGATCCTTAGAAAATTACAAGTAAGCTGGAATCTTCAAAAGTTCATATCTTTATAAGTAAAATATTTATTAAAATGAATAACCAAGTGTTTTAATTGACATCAGAAGATCAAAACAATAAACCCTGAGAACATAGAAAAAAGATAAATAAAGATATGAGCAGAACTTAATACAACAGAAAACGTATAAAATTCAGGTGATTTAGTAAGTCCAAAGAATCTTTATGAAAAGATTGAAAAGACACACTTTGATTAAGGAAAACAAAAACATAAGTAAAGAATATACAGAAAGAATCAGGACAATGTTATAGCAGAGAATATAAGAAATGCCAGTAAATTTGAACATTTCTGTAAAGTGGACCATTTCCTAGCTCCTAAAGTTTACCAAACCTGACACAAGAGGAAATCATTTAAGGTCATCATGTCTGCCCTTGGCATTCTCGGAACGCCCTGGCCTCAGGATGCAGCCTCTGTAGTCCATGGTAACCTGCGGAGAGGGGGCGGGGATGAGGGTGGTTGGAACTCTGGCCTCACTGAAGGAGTGGGTGTGGCCATCTCTGCTTGACTGAACAAAGGGCAGGGGAGCAGGGTCCCAGGGCAGGGCCCTCAGAGCCCGGCAGGTCCAGTGGGCTGTCACAAGCATTTAGGCCCAGGCCAAAGGGCACCTTCTTTGCACAGCTGCCCAAACTCTCACCTTTCCACTCAGGACGACCTCTTACTTGAAGTGTGTGTGGAACCTGTCCTCACAGTACACCTCGCTGCACAGCTAACCATATGTCTGGGCATTGTAGCTTCCTGCCAGGTGACCGAAGGTCGCAGGCAGGTGTGTCCCAGGGACACATGAAAAGAGGCTCCAGCCAGGGCCACATGCTGCCCACTGCCCCTGCCCCAGATCGGGGGCCACCAATCAGCCCTGTCGGAGTCCCATTCCTCTAGAGGGAGTATTGGACCAACACTTGTAGAAAACGGTGTCCTCGTGGGCAACTCATTGGAGGGACCCAAATAAATCTTTGCCGACTTTCTGCTGAAGCTTACGAGCGTTCACACCTAAGCGTCTTACAAGGTCAGCTGTTTAGCTAAACATGAGCTCATGATCTAAATTTACACAATAATGAAGAAATCAGCTACGAGGGGAGACAATCAGTAAAGACTATCAATACCAGAATTAGATTCCCAAGGCCATCCATCAATTGTTGTAATAATCAGGTGCAAGGCAGAATATATACATAAAACTGGAACTGAAACAAGGAACAAGGATGTTTTCAAACACTGGTAGGATCACTAAAACATTTTTAAAGTACATGTCATTGATAAAGCTAAATACTCAAAGGTTGTGTAATACAACATATTAAGCATTGAGAAGAGTGAAATTATGCTGTTTTGAAAACTATGGCAGGTGAGATTTTCTGCCTAATTATATAAGAAGATTTCTCTAAAAATACACATTATTTCAATGACTTATTGGCTGTGAAATAAGTTAAGGGTATTTCAAATGGCTTGTCTGCAAAGAAAGGTGAGATGTAGGGAATCACAGAAAGTCGAGGGGAAAATAGGTCAATATATACATTGCTATATGGTGAACTAAACCTTAGGCCAGCAACAATGGAGAGGACCTGACCCTTAGAAACTTACAAGTAAGCTGGAATCTTCAAAAGTTCAAATCTTTATAAGTAAAATATTTATTAAAATGAATAACCAATTGTTTTAATTGACATCAGAAGATCAAAACAATAAACCCTGAGAACATAGAAAAAAGATAAATAAAGATATGAGCAGAACTTAATACAACAGAAAACGTATAAAATTGAGGTGATTTAGTAAGTCCAAAGAATCTTCTTTGAAAAGATTGAAAAGATACACTTTGATTAAGGAAAACTAAAACATAAGTATAGAATATACAGGAAGAATCAGGACAATGTTATAGCAGAGAATATATGAAATGCCAGTAAATTTGAACATTTCTGTAAAGTGGACCATTTCCTAGCTCCTAAAGTTTACCAAACCTGACACAAGAGGAAATCATTTAAGGTCATCATGTCTGCCCTTGGCATTCTCGGAACGCCCTGGCCTCAGGATGCAGCCTCTGTAGTCCATGGTAACCTGCGGAGAGGGGGCGGGGCTGAGGGTGGTTGGAACTCTGCCCTCACTGAAGGAGTGGGTGTGGCCATCTCTGCTGTGACTGAACAAAGTGCAGGGGAGCAGGGGGCCCAGGGCAGGGCCCTCAGAGCACGGCAGTTTCAGTCGGCTGTCACAAGCATTTAGGCCCAGGCCAAAGGGCGCCTTCTTTGTCTGCACAGCTGCCCAAACTCTCACCTTTCCACTCAGGCCGACCTCTTACTTGAAGGGTGTGTGGACCCTGTCCTCCCAGTACACCTCGCTGCACAGCTAACCATAGGTCTGGGCATCGTAGCTTCCTGCCAGGTGACCGAATTTCGCAGGCAGGTGTGTCCCAGGGACACATGCAAAGAGGCTCCAGCCCGGGCCACAGGCTGCCCACTGCCCCTGCCCCAGATCGGGGGCCGCCATTCAGCCCTGTCGGAGTCCCGTTCCTCTAGAGGGAGTATTGGACCAACACTTGTAGAAAACGGTGTCCTCGTGGGCAACTCATTGGAGGGACACAAATAAATTTTGCCGACTTTCTCCTGAAGCTTACGAGCGTTCACAGCTAAGCATCTTACAAGGTCAGCTGTTTAGCTAAACATGAGCTCATGATCTAAATTTACACAATAATGAAGAAATCAGCTACGAGGGGAGACAATCAGTAAAGACTATCAATACCAGAATTAGATTCCCAAGGCCATCCATCAATTGTTGGAATAATCAGGTGCAAGGCAGAATATATACATAAAGCCGGAACTGAAACAAGGAACACGGATGTTTTCAAAGACTGGTAGGATCTCTAAAACATTTTTAAAGTACATGTCATTGATAAAGCTAAATACTCAAAGGTTGTGTAATACAACAGATTAAGCATTGAGAAGAGTGAAATTATGCTGTTTTGAAAACTATGGCAGGTGAGATTTTCTGCCTAATTATATAAGAAGATTTCTCTAAAAAATACACATTATTTCAATGACTTATTGGCTGTGAAATAAGTTAAGGGTATTTCAAATGGCTTGTCTGCAAAGAAAGGTGAGATGTAGGGAATCACAGAAAGTCGAGGGGAAAATAGGTCAATATATACATTGCTATATGGTGAACTAAACCTTAGGCCAGCAACAATGGAGAGGACCTGATCCTTAGAAAATTACAAGTAAGCTGGAATCTTCAAAAGTTCAAATCTTTATAAGTAAAATATTTATTAAAATGAATAACCAACTGTTTTAATTGACATCAGAAGATCAAAACAATAAACCCTGAGAACATAGAAAAAAGATAAATAAAGATATGAGCAGAACTTAATACAACAGAAAACGTATAAAATTCAGGTGATTTAGTAAGTCCAAAGAATCTTCTTTGAAAAGATTGAAAAGACACACTTTGATTAAGGAAAACAAAAACATAAGTAAAGAATATACAGAAAGAATCAGGACAATGTTATAGCAGAGAATATAAGAAATGCCAGTAAATTTGAACATTTCTGTAAAGTGGACCATTTCCTAGCTCCTAAAGTTTACCAAACCTGACACAAGAGGAAATCATTTAAGGTCATCATGTCTGCCCTTGGCATTCTCGGAACGCCCTGGCCTCAGGATGCAGCCTCTGTAGTCCATGGTAACCTGCGGAGAGGGGGCGGGGATGAGGGTGGTTGGAACTCTGGCCTCACTGAAGGAGTGGGTGTGGCCATCTCTGCTTGACTGAACAAAGGGCAGGGGAGCAGGGTCCCAGGGCAGGGCCCTCAGAGCCCGGCAGGTCCAGTGGGCTGTCACAAGCATTTAGGCCCAGGCCAAAGGGCGCCTTCTTTTCACAGCTGCCCAAACTCTCACCTTTCCACCCAGGACGACCTCTTACTTGAAGTGTGTGTGGAACCTGTCCTCCCAGTACACCTCGCTGCACAGCTAACCATATGTCTGGGCATCGTAGCTTCCTGCCAGGTGACCGAAGTTCGCAGGCAGATGTGTCCCAGGGACACATGAAAAGAGGCTCCAGCCCGGGCCACATGCTGCCCACTGCCCCTGCCCCAGATCGGGGGCCACCAATCAGCCCTGTCGGAGTCCCATTCCTCTAGAGGGAGTATTGGACCAACACTTGTAGAAAACGGTGTCCTCGTGGGCAACTCATTGGAGGGACACAAATAAATCTTTGCCGACTTTCTGCTGAAGGTTACGAGCGTTCACACCTAAGCATCTTACAAGGTCAGCTGTTTAGCTAAACATGAGCTCATGATCTAAATTTACACAATAATGAAGAAATCAGCTACGAGGGGAGACAATCAGTAAAGACTATCAATACCAGAATTAGATTCCCAAGGCCATCCATCAATTGTTGTAATAATCAGGTGCAAGGCAGAATATATACATAAAACTGGAACTGAAACAAGGAACAAGGATGTTTTCAAAGACGGGTAGGATCTCTAAAACATTTTTAAAGTACATGTCATTGATAAAGCTAAATACTCAAAGGTTGTGTAATACAACAGATTAAGCATTGAGAAGAGTGAAATTATGCTGTTTTGAAAACTATGGCAGGTCAGATTTTCTGCCTAATTATATAAGAAGATTTCTCTAAAAATACACATTATTTCAATGACTTATTGGCTGTGAAATAAGTTATGGGTATTTCAAATGGCTTGTCTGCAAAGAAAGGTGAGATGTAGGGAATCACAGAAAGTCGAGGGGAAAATAGGTCAATATATACATTGCTATATGGTGAACTAAACCTTAGGCCAGCAACAATGGAGAGGACCTGACCCTTAGAAACTTACAAGTAAGCTGGAATCTTCAAAAGTTCTAATCTTTATAAGTAAAATATTTATTAAAATGAATAACCAAGTGTTTTAATTGACATCAGAAGATCAAAACAATAAACCCTGAGAACATAGAAAAAAGATAATTAAAGATATGAGCAGAACTTAATACAACAGAAAACGTATAAAATTCAGGTGATTTAGTGAGTCCAAAGAATCTTCTTTGAAAAGATTGAAAAGACACACTTTGATTAAGGAAAACAAAAACATAAGTAAAGAATATACAGAAAGAATCAGGACAATGTTATAGCAGAGAATATATGAAATGCCAGTAAATTTGAACATTTCTGTAAAGTGGACCATTTCCTAGCTCCTAAAGTTTACCAAACCTGACACAAGAGGAAATCATTTAAGGTCATCATGTCTGCCCTTGGCATTCTCGGAACGCCCTGGCCTCAGGATGCAGCCTCTGTAGTCCATGGTAACCTGCGGAGTGGGGGCGGGGCTGAGGGTGGTTGGAACTCTGGCCTCACTGAAGGAGTGGGTGTGGCCATCTCTCCTGTGACTGAACAAAGGGCAGGGGAGCAGGGGGCCCAGTGCAGGGCCCTCAGAGCACGGCAGGTCCAGTGGGCTGTCACAAGCATTTAGGCCCAGGCCAAAGGGCGCCTTCTTTGTCTGCACAGCTGCCCAAACTCTCACCTTTCCACTCAGGACGACATCTTATTGAAATGTGTGTGGAACCTTTCCTCACAGTACACCTCGCTGCACAGCTAACCATAGGTCTGGGCATCGTAACTTCCTGCCAGGTGACCGAAGTTCGCAGGCAGATGTGTCCCAGGGACACATGCAAAGAGGCTCCAGCCCGGGCCACAGGCTGCCCACTGCCCCTGCCCCAGATCGGGGGCTGCCAATCAGCCCTGTCGGAGTCCCCTTCCTCTAGAGGGAGTATTGGACCAACACTTTTAGAAAACGGTGTCCTCGTGGGCAACTCATTGGAGGGACACAAATAAATTTTGCCGACTTTCTCCTGAAGCTTACAAGCGTTCACACCTAAGCGTCTTACAAGGTCAGCTGTTTAGCTAAACATGAGCTCATGATCTAAATTTACACAATAATGAAAAAATCAGCTACGAGGGGAGACAATCAGTAAAGACTATCAATACCAGAATTAGATTCCCAAGGCCATCCAACAATTGTTGAAATAATCAGGTGCAAGGCAGAATATATACATAAAACTGGACCTGAAACAAGGAACAAGGATGATTTCAAAGACTGGTAGGATCTATACATGTCATTGATAAAGCTAAATACTCAAAGGTTGTGTAATACAACAGATTAAGCATTGAGAAGAGTGAAATTATGCTGTTTTGAAAACTATGGCAGGTGAGATTTTCTGCCTAATTATAGAAGAAGATTTCTCTAAAAAATACACATTATTTCAATGACTTATTGGCTGTGAAATAAGTTAAGGGTATTTCAAATGGCTTGTCTGCAAAGAAAGGTGAGATGTAGGGAATCACAGAAAGTCGAGGGGAAAATAGGTCAATATATACATTGCTATATGGTGAACTAAACCTTAGGCCAGCAACAATGGAGAGGACCTGATCCTTAGAAAATTACAAGTAAGCTGGAATCTTCAAATGTTCATATCTTTATAAGTAAAATATTTATTAAAATGAATAACCAAGTGTTTTAATTGACATCAGAAGATCAAAACAATAAACCCTGAGAACATAGAAAAAAGATAAATAAAGATATGAGCAGAACTTAATACAACAGAAAACGTATAAAATTCAGGTGATTTAGTAAGTCCAAAGAATCTTCTTTGAAAAGATTGAAAAGACACACTTTGATTAAGGAAAACAAAAACATAAGTAAAGAATATACAGAAAGAATCAGGACAATGTT